>NC_134354.1:110575138-110875138 GCF_048569485.1 Anomaloglossus baeobatrachus | reverse complement strand
TCTGACCCCTAGGCGGTTGGCCCTGTTCCAGCTAGACCACTCACTGGTGTGCCTGACAGGGTGTGGTGTGAGGTGTAACTAGGATTTGCATGCTGATGGAGCAATACCAAAAGTTTGGATCCCAGAACCATGGGGGTTGAGTCCTGCACCGAAAGATAAGAGTGCAGTACCCTGTGACACCCTGACTAGTTCAGGGGCGTCACAAGTACCCTGTGACACCCTGACTAGTTCAGTGGCATCACAATACTATACAAGATTGTTTGATTATTATACTATTAATAAACTTCTAATTTCCAAAGGCCTAACAATAGGGGTCGTAGGATGTGTGACTCGGCCTGTGGTTGAGGGGGCCATCGAATGAGGCTGGCGCTACTCTCCTAGTCCAAAAGAATGCTAGTCACAACTCTGTATATTTGTAATAATAGTATTTAATGGTATAATATAAAAATGAATGGTAAAATTGATGGTATTTTCCTCCTCTGACTCATATGTATGAAGATCGAGTTCATCACGTTTGTCACATTCACGACCATCTTCTCTGATATTCTCTTTGACTTGTTCATCCTGATATATCTGCTGGGAGCAAATTGAACAATTATCAGAAAATTAATTTTCTTTTGAATTATTGTATGTGGTAACAAATGTTTATGCTGTAAAATATTTTCCTCTAAAAAAGTGTCAGAATCGGGAACAGCAGTCACATGGCTGCAAGTACTGTGTATGATATGCACACTCTTGGCCAGATGGGCACAACCTCACTTGCTGAAAGTATATTCAGAATCTTCCAAAGGAATTTGGGGATCATCACCGCGCTTGTCACCATTCAATCCAAAAAGTTAATATTCCAAGCCATTTATTTAAGGAACATGAACAAAGTCTACGCGTTTCAGGGGTCTCTGCCCTCTTCCTCAGGACATTGTAATAATAATGACACAGAAGATATCATTATTATTATTACATTGTCCTGAGGAAGGGGGCAGAGACCCCTGAAACGCATAGACTATGTTCATGTTCCTTAAATAAATGACTTTGAATATTAACTTTTTGGATTGAATGGTGACAAGCACGGCGATGATCCCCGAATTCCTTTAGAAGATTCTGATTCCATTTACGGGTCCGCAGCTGTCTCCACCAGTGTTTATGCTTCATTAGGTGTTGTGACTTTTTCACAACATCTATAGGTGAGTGCACCCTATAATCCCTTCACTATTTTTATCGGTTAAGACCCTATGCGCCTGTCTTTCCTCCACAGTTTTTGAATTACTGAAAGTATATTGAGCAAGGCTATGACCATCTAGTCGGATTCCGGCCGGGAGTGTGCATATCACATTTTCGTGGCAATGTGACCGCCGTTTTTGGCTCTGATACTGCTAAATCCTCACAGTACACAGAGTGCGCCATCTCACGATTCACAAGTCTGCAGTCACATAGAGTGATTGCAAACTTGTGGATTTAGACCACACAACTAGAGTTGAGCGAGTACCTAACTATTCGTACTCGCTATACTCATAACGAGTACTGTCTAATACTCGCGTATTCATTCCAAATAGTGAGTGCAATTCAATGGGGAATACTCGCTGTTACACCTCGTGGCTCTCCTGTGGCAAGGAATGAGACAGTCTCCTTGCCTGCCACGAGCGCTCCTGCTCAACAGCGCCGAAGGTCTGCCAGACTGCGCAGAGTGCAGGAGAAACCTCCTCAGAGAGGCAGCACGAGAGTGACACCTAGTGGTACTCCTCTTGCAAGAGATGAGGCGGTCTCCCATTCCTTGCCTGCCGCAGCTCCTCCTGCTCAGCAGCCTCGAAGGTCTGTGAGGTTGCGCAATGTGCAGAGGTTTGCTGTTCAGGGAAGCAGTGAGACTCCCGTTATCTCTACACATTATGAGACCGAGGATCCCGCCTCTATTTCCCAGAGGCAGGAGGGTGAGCATGTGCTATGCTTGGTGGATCCTGATTCGCCCACTGACGTCACACGGCTTGATGACAAGGCTGGTGACGTGGTGAATCCTGACTGGCCAGGCTGGGATGTCGTGGATCCTGATTGGGTCAAGTCCGTCATCTCCGCCTCGCGCCCGCCCTTGGCTGGAGCTACACCTCCTTAAAAGCTCCTCCTGCCATCATGGCGGCGCGCGACCGTCCTTCTATGTTTGGATGTCTGGCAGCGTGCTGCCACGCCACTGCTCAGGCATTATCGTCTTCTGTGGGCTTGGCCCTTGCTGCTTAGGCAGCACCTGGTTTGCAGGCCGTGTCCCTGCCTTGCTGCTCCGGCAGTAGCTCCTTTGACAGGCCGTGTTCCTGTTCCAGGTGAGCTCCTCGAGTCTCCACCGGACTCACCTGGTTATTGAAAGCACACGTGCGTGGGCACCTCTGTGCTACCCTCGTGCCATATTCTCGTGACTTCCACTGGCACACGTGCGTGGGCACCTCTGTGCTTCCCCGTGCAACAGGTACACCGAGCCGTGTGATCCCTGCCATACAACCCTCACGGGTTAGGGCAGACCGGTGTACATAGATCGTCTGTGACATTCCAGACGATCGCTAGCAGCAACCCGCTCACTCTTCACCCACCATAGCAGCGGTCCCTTACACCGCACAGTGGACCTTGACCGGCGGAAGCTGTCCATTCCCCATCTTGGCACGCTTCCCCGGGTCCCCCTCGTAACATTACGGTCGCGCCAAAGGTCTGGCTATGGCTGAAGAGCAGCAGCAGTTGCTGCGTTATGTGCAGCAGTTGGAATCACGATTGGCAGCAGTGGAGCAGTCTTCCTCCGACAAGACTACTCTGACGACAGTCGCCACCCAGGCGGCTACCCAGGCTGTGATATTGGGCGGAAGGTCTCCTCGCCTTGCGCTTCCAGAGCGCTTTAGCGGGGACAGCTCCGAGTGCCGTGGCTTTATAAACCAGGTCACCACCTACTTAGAGCTGTCCGCGACTCTTTACGCTACCGAGAAGGCGAAGGTAGCCTTCGTCCAGTCCCTGCTCACAGGCAGAGCGCTGAAGTGGTCCACGCCGTTGTGGGAGCGCGGAGATCGGGTGGTGAATAACTTAGCAGCCTATCTTGGGGCCATGAGAATGGTGTTCCTCGGGCCTCAAGTCACCCACGACTCCGCGCTGCGCCTCCTACGACTTCGGCAAGGGTCCGCTTCAGTCGGGGACTTTGCCGTACACTTTAGGACACTTGCCGCAGAGCTGGACTGGCCGGATAAGGTCCTTGTCCCTGTGTTCTGGGAGGGCCTGGCGGGGTTCGTCAAAGACGCACTGGCCACGCGTGAGGTGCCTGCTACTTTAGAGTCCTTGATTGTGGTTGCCTCTCGCATAGACATCCGCCAGGCGGAGCGGAGGCTCGAGGTCTCTTCAGTACCCACGTCCTCAAGGCCTAAAAAGCGTCTGGCTTCCGTTTTTCACCAGACAGGTCTCCCAGCCAGCTCTGTAGGCGACTCCGTGGAGTCAATGGAGGTGTCCAAAGCGGTCTCCTCTACCCCAAGTTCTCGGTCTGGTGTCATCTGCTTTTCCTGTGGGCAGAGGGGACACATAGCTACCCGATGTCCCAAACCGTCGGGAAAAGACAGCGTCTAGTTTCTATCAGAGGGGGGACTCTAGACGCTACCTCTCCCTCTAGGTTGACTATCAGCGCCCAGTTGCAGTTCGGCACTACTCTCTTCTCTGCCCTGGTTTGCTTGGACTCAGGCGCTGAAGGCAATTTCATTTCAACCTCCCTGGCAACCCGATACTCAGTTCCCCTGGTTCTGTTGCCCAAGCCACTCAGGGTCCGGGTAGTCGACGGGTCCATACTACTCGATCCTATCACCCAGATCACTATCCCTCTCAGGATGGATGTACCACCGGGACACCATGAGCAGGTGTCCTTCCTGGTGCTTCCAGGGGGGACGGATGAGATCCTACTGGGCCTTCCCTGGTTGAGACAGCATGCTCCTATACTCAACTGGGCAACAGGGGAGATCTCATCCTGGGCAGGATCCTGTAGAGAGCACCTCGTGACTACCGAACCACCCGCTACCATTAGGTCGGTTGGGTCCTCAGAGAATACAGGGGGGCCGGGTTTACCGACACCTTATGAGGCCTATAGGGATGTCTTTTCAAAAAGGGCCGCAGATACTCTTCCTCCCCACCGGCCATATGATTGCCGAATAGACCTGAAGCCAGGCTCCGAGCCCCCTAGGGGCAGAGTGTATCCACTCTCTGCTCCAGAGACGGAGGCTATGTCCAAATATATTCAGGACAGCCTGGCGAAGGGGTTCATTCGCAAGTCTATTTCACCGGCTGGTGCAGGGTTCTTTTTTGTGCAGAAGAAGGAAGGGGATCTGCGCCCTTGTATCGATTACAGGGGATTAAATGCAATCACGATCAAGAACAAATACCCTTTGCCCCTCATTACTGAGCTATTTGATCGATTCTGCGGGGCAAAGGTCTTCACAAAGCTGGATCTACGCGGGGCGTATAATCTAGTGCGAGTCCGAAAGGGCGATGAGTGGAAGACCGCCTTTAACACCAGGGACGGTCACTACGAGTATCTAGTAATGCCCTTCGGACTCTGCAATGCCCCCGCCGTATTTCAAGACTTTGTGAATGACATTTTCCGGGATTTGTATCTTTCCGTGGTTGCATACCTGGATGACATTCTTATCTTCTCACCCGATCTTACCACCCATCGGAGGGATGTCATCCGAGTACTTAAGAGGCTCCGCACCCATTCGCTATATGCTAAGCTGGAAAAGTGCGTTTTTGAACGGGAATCCTTGCCGTTCCTGGGGTACATCGTGTCCAGTCAGGGGTTAGCAATGGATCCGGGGAAGTTGGAGACAGTGATGAACTGGCCTGAGCCCCACTCGCTGAAGGCGATCCAGCGATTCTTGGGGTTTATCAATTATTATCGCCAGTTCATTCCCAACTTCTCGACGGTGGCAGCACCCATCATTGCCCTTACCCGCAAGGGCGCTAATCCCAAAGCATGGACACGAGAAACGTTAGAGGCATTTCACTCTCTCAAAACTCACTTCTCCAGAGCTCCCATCCTTCATCGTCCAGACATCTCCAAACCCTTCCTACTGGAGGTAGACGCCTCTTCGGTCGGTGCAGGAGCAGTCCTGTACCAGAAAAACGAACGAGGAAGGAAGCATCCTTGTTTCTTTTTCTCCAAGACCTTTTCTCCGGCCGAGAGGAACTACTCCATAGGGGATAGGGAGTTACTGGCGATGAAACTAGCATTCCAGGAATGGCGGCATCTCCTGGAGGGTGCGAAGCATCCATTTGAGGTATATTCTGACCACAAAAACCTCACATACCTCCAGACAGCACAACGCCTGAACCCAAGGCAGGCCCGTTGGTCTTTATTCTTCTCCCGGTTCCGCTTTATTATCCGCCACCTGGCCGGTGAGAAGAACGTACGGGCCGATGCCTTGTCACGTTGTATGGTTGTGTTGGAGGAGGACGAGGAGGAGCCTCGTCTTATACTACCCCCGGACAGCTTGAGGATGGTCACTCCCACTTCTTTGGACCAGGTGCCACCTGGCAAAACCCTCGTTCCCCCTGAACTACGGAACGAGGTGCTATCGTGGGCCCATGCCTCCAAGGTCGGGGGTCACTTTGGGGTCAAAAGGACCAGAGACCTGGTGACCAGGCTTTATTGGTGGCCGAGACTACCCCAGGACGTACAGGAGTATGTGGGAGCCTGTATGTCGTGTGCTCGGAATAAGCCGTCTCGGCAGAGACCGGCAGGTCTTCTTCACCCACTGCCAGTGCCGGATCGTCCCTGGGAAGTGGTAGGGATGGACTTCCTGGGAGATCTGCCCAAGTCAGCAGGGCACAAGGTCGTATGGGTCATCACGGACCACTTCTCTAAAATGGTCCACTTGGTGCCTCTCCCACGACTCCCGACGTCACGTGCTCTCGCCACCTTGTTCATTCGGCATGTATTTAGGTTGCATGGCATGCCTGACAAGGTGGTGAGCGACCGGGGTCCCCAGTTTGCGTCTCGCTTCTGGAGAGAGCTCTGTAAGCTCCTGCAGATAGAGCTGAACATCTCCTCCGCATACCATCCCGAGACCAATGGACTAGTGGAGAGGACTAATCAAACCTTGGTAACTTACCTCCGCCATTTTATCTCCGCGCATCACGACAACTGGGCTAACCCCTCCTTCCTTGGGCCGAATTTGCCATTAACAATTCGGTCCATGAATCCTCTGGCCAGACTCCGTTCCTACTCAATAACGGACAACATCCCAGAATCCCGGTTCCGATGCCCATTACGTCACCCGATACTAGAGTGGAGGATTGGGCGACCAAGGCCCGGGAGATCTGGGATGACACCCAAGAGGCTCTTAAGAGGGCTAAAGACCGGATGGTGACAACGGCTGATGTCCGCCGTCGCCCTGCACCATCCTTCGCCCCTGGTGACCTAGTATGGCTGTCCTCTAAGAATGTTAACCTACGGGTACAGGCAGCCAAATTCGCCCCTAGGTATCTGGGTCCGTTTAAGGTACTACAGCAGGTAAACCCGGTGGCATACCGACTCCAGCTCCCTCCACGCTGGGCTATAGCCAACACCTTTCACGTGTCCCTCCTGAAACCCGTACGACTTAATAAATTCTCGGGGTCCCTGCCGGCTCAAACAGACTCCCCGTCCGACGACCCTGAGGTGGCAAAAATTGTGGAGACAAAAGTCATACAGGGCAAGAGGTACTACCTCGTGGAGTGGGCCGGTCGTGGTCCGGAGCATAGATCCTGGGAGTTGGAGGATCATATCCGCGCCCCGGGGTTGATAGCGGCCTTCGAGCACGGGCAGGGGGGGGGGCGCCTAGACGGGGGGGTAATGTTACACCTCGTGGCTCTCCTGTGGCAAGGAATGAGACAGTCTCCTTGCCTGCCACGAGCGCTCCTGCTCAACAGCGCCGAAGGTCTGCCAGACTGCGCAGAGTGCAGGAGAAACCTCCTCAGAGAGGCAGCACGAGAGTGACACCTAGTGGTACTCCTCTTGCAAGAGATGAGGCGGTCTCCCATTCCTTGCCTGCCGCAGCTCCTCCTGCTCAGCAGCCTTGAAGGTCTGTGAGGTTGCGCAATGTGCAGAGGTTTGCTGTTCAGGGAAGCAGTGAGACTCCCGTTATCTCTACACATTATGAGACCGAGGATCCCGCCTCTATTTCCCAGAGGCAGGAGGGTGAGCATGTGCTATGCTTGGTGGATCCTGATTCGCCCACTGACGTCACACGGCTTGATGACAAGGCTGGTGACGTGGTGAATCCTGACTGGCCAGGCTGGGATGTCGTGGATCCTGATTGGGTCAAGTCCGTCATCTCCGCCTCGCGCCCGCCCTTGGCTGGAGCTACACCTCCTTAAAAGCTCCTCCTGCCATCATGGCGGCGCGCGACCGTCCTTCTATGTTTGGATGTCTGGCAGCGTGCTGCCACGCCACTGCTCAGGCATTATCGTCTTCAGTGGGCTTGGCCCTTGCTGCTTAGGCAGCACCTGGTTTGCAGGCCGTGTCCCTGCCTTGCTGCTCCGGCAGTAGCTCCTTTGACAGGCCGTGTTCCTGTTCCAGGTGAGCTCCTCGAGTCTCCACCGGACTCACCTGGTTATTGAAAGCACACGTGCGTGGGCACCTCTGTGCTACCCTCGTGCCATATTCTCGTGACTTCCACTGGCACACGTGCGTGGGCACCTCTGTGCTTCCCCGTGCAACAGGTACACCGAGCCGTGTGATCCCTGCCATACAACCCTCACGGGTTAGGGCAGACCGGTGTACATAGATCGTCTGTGACATTCCAGACGATCGCTAGCAGCAACCCGCTCACTCTTCACCCACCATAGCATCGGTCCCTTACACCGCACAGTGGACCTTGACCGGCGGAAGCTGTCCATTCCCCATCTTGGCACGCTTCCCCGGGTCCCCCTCGTAACAACTCGCAATGTAACGAGTAACCCGAATGCCGCACTATTACAATAACAGAAGCTTTACACTATTCTTCCTGTACCGATCCCAGAGATCAGCAGCAGAAAGAGCTTGAAGCTCCATGTATCCACCTATTGGACGGACAAAATGAGGCTTCATGTCAGCATAAAAGTATTACAGAAGCTGGTATATGTACCTGATTGTATAAGCTCTTCCTTGTAATTTTAGGCATGTCTGCTCTTCCTGATGGTATCAGCATATTGTCTTTGTAGATAAGATGGACAACGGACAACTACTTCTCAGGATTGTAAGGACACGTCTCCTGCCTCAACGATGCTTCCTCCTCAAGATAAAATAGGGGTAATTTTTTTCCACCAAGTTAAGGTGAATGTCTAGATTGTCAGGCTCCACTGCCTCTAGATGATTGTGACCTCTCCTCTTTAAAGATGAGATGGTGCCTCCTTTGCCTTTTGATAGAAGGCACTTCCAGAAAGTGATTGTACTTCCTTTGAGTCTATATGGTAAAAGGGGCCTATTCCTCTAGATTCGATATTATTGTAGTCTTTTCCTCTAATTCTTGATGGTGATAGAGGACTCCTCCTTCTTCCTGTGACACAAATTACTCCTCCAGAAACTAACGGAACTCATTTGCCTCAAGATGTTCTGGGCGCCTCCTCCTCTTCCAGACGCCAGATGTTATACTAGTCTTTTCCTCCAATTCATGATGGTAAAGGGGCCATTACCCCTTGTGAGATAAATGTCTTCTCCAGATGTTAATGGCGCCTCATTTGTCTCCAGATTTTTCGGGCGCCACCTCCGCCTACAGACTCCAGATTTTATGGTGGTCTCTTCCTCCAATTCATGATGGTAAAGTGTCACTACCCCTTGTGAGATAAAGGTCTTCCTCCAGATGGTAATGGCGCCTCATTTCTCTCAAGATGTTCCCTGCGCCACCTCTGCCTACTGACTCCAGATACTATTCTAGTCTTTTCCTCCAATTCATGATGGTAATGGGGCCATTACCCCTTGTGAGATAAATGTCTTCCTCCAGATGGTAATGGCGCCTCATTTATCTCAAAATGTTCCGGGCGCCACCTCCGCCTACAGACTCCAGATGTTATGGGAGTCTTCTCCTCTACTGATGGTACTGTATGACCTAGATTGGAGATAAATATGTAAAACTGTTACCATGAGATATTTTTAAAATTGTAAGTAAATCATAATTTATAAGCTGCATATCAAAATACAAAAAACAACAACAGGAAAACCTTGATCCCCATCATCCCCCAATTGCCATCACAGAATATACAGGTCTGGCATGTTATATATGTCTATTTTTGTATTTTGTAAGGAGTATAAAAATAGTTTATCCCTTGGATAGGCCGACACTAATGTGACTACCTGGACTAGCCAGGAGTTCGGATAGCCTGAGATGGGAAAAAGCAGCAGATGAAGTTAGGGCGGTGAAAGGAGAGGAGCTAAAAGTAGAAAATGTCTGTCAGGGATCTGGGTCGTAGCCCGGATACCCTGTTGCTAGGAGGCAGACGGTGGTTGCTGCATGCAGGAGCCGGGAAGACAGCTGGTGGAACCGTAAGGGACCGGGACAGGGTAGTGGCCCACTGGTACCGAACCGGGGAACCAACTGGAAACCGGAGCACCAGGAGGGGTACTCAGACCCAGAACGAGGCCCAGAAGCCACTGGACCGAGTCAAATTCACTGATTGGGGTCTGAACCTTAGGTTCTTTCCCACCCAAGTCCCGACTGAAGACAACAGCCCAACGAGGGGGGATAAAAAGCCACCGCTTAGGCAGAGAGATCCCACGGGCCAGCGTCTGCGGGCAAACGGGCTCTCCCGACACACACACAAAGTCGGGGAGCAGACTCCCATCGCTGAAGCGCAGGCATTCAAAAATCTACAAACAAGGTGCAGGAGAAAGGCGAGAACTACCAACCCGGGTGGGGGACCAGACGCAGCCGGCTGCAGGCACCAACCACCATCCTTTTGGTTTACCAGAGACTCCGGTGTATCTGTAATAGTGAGTACAACAGTGCCCTCGGGCCGCGCACCTCCCCGCATCACGCCAACAGGCCCGCACCCCCACATCCAAACCCCAACAACCGGGCCCCGGGACTACCAACCCCCTATCCACGGAGGGGTCAACACCTGGCTGCACAACACCGTCCCCGGGAGCCTAGTCAATGGCAGCGGTGGTGTCCATACTCACCACGACCCGTGGGTGGCGTCATGAACTCAAGCTCAAAACCGCGGCTCCGGCCGTGAACCTTCCCCCTCACATAGCGCCTGCCTCCCTTCAGATCGAGGCACTCAAGCCCGGATCCGAGCGGCCCGCCCCAGGGTACACACAGACTCTTCTGGCTTCACGAACAGGATTGAACCCATCCACTTACCGGTGGAAGTGCGCCTTGAAGTAGAAGTCAGCGGTGACCCGTTGAAAAATTGCAGAATCCGCCATCTTTTGGCGCGAAGATTCCCGCCAGAGTCTTCTTCCCCGCAGAAAGAGAGGGAGAGTGAAGCCCCACCCCCTGGGAGCAGAGTGGTGCAGGAAAGCGCGTGGCTGAAAAGTGAAACTGAGCAGAAAGAGCGCCGAGTGCCGCGAAAAGACCAAGGGGGGGCGGGTGAAGACCCCGTGCCATGTGACCGAGTGGATAAAGGGCAGGGACTCCAGGACTCTGCTACCCGTTTGGTTCCTGGACCCCAAGGCAACAACATGTCCGCCCTGTCTGGCAAGCCAGAGATCCCGGAGCCTGCGCCCGGAACAGCGGCATGGGTGGAAGCCCGGACCGTGCAGATGTTCTGCCGCATCCAAGCCCAGGTACGTTTCCTCATGGAGCGATGGGTGGTCGAGATGGAGGAGATAGCCGCCGCCGTGCGGGCATGCAAAGTGGCGGCAGTTTTGGAGAAACGGGTATGCGACCCACGCCCCTGTGTCCCGGAGGGACCGGCCGCTGCGGCTGAGGGACCCGGTCTGCTCCCGCCCTCCATACTGCCTCCCTCACCGCTCGTAGCGGTTGCCGCTGCCTCTCCACCCGGTGCACCACCCCCGACATCGGTGGCGGAACCCGTCCCAGACGCCTGCGAGGATCCACCTGTGGAAGCCGTGGGTGGCGTCACGAACTCAAACTCAAAACTGCGGCTCCGGCCGTGAACCTTCCCCCCACCGAAACCCCCTCACGTAGCGCCAGCCTCCCTTCAGAGCGACGTGACCCCCAGGTCTGGAGGCGCTTGAGCCACCCTCCCCGGATCCGAGCGGCTCGGCTGCGGCCGAGCCCCGGGGCGGAACACTAACACTGGAGTAAGACTTTCCATTCATACTGAGAAGCAAGACAGCTTGTTGTGTTCGGAGTAGGATTTTGGTACTTACTTTTTACTGATGGTTTGTTCCCCAGCAACCAAAGAACAGAGATCTTAATCTATGAAAAAACAAAAACAAAACCCAAAAAACTAGTGTGAGTTTCAAGAGGCCAGACATATCTTCTGGAGACAAAGCAGTGATGGGGGAATAGACTTTACACAAGAGAGAAGGGATTAGGGATTTACGTTACAGCCATTACTGCATGTGTATTTACCAGGATAGGAGGCTGGTGTTCCTGCCGTCCTTCCTGAAAAGAAAAGACAGAGATAAATGAATACATTACCTATGATATAGAAGGGTTAATAGTTTCTCTATTTCTTCATTAAAGATTTATTGTTATTAGTAAGTATATCTGATGGTAGTTCATAGTCATTATGGAGCCTACGGAATAAGAGACAGACTCAAGGATTATTATGGTTTCTAAATGTTCTTCTTATCTCATATGCATGACTCTACATTTTTGTTTTGCTAAAACTTAAAGGTCATATGAACAATTAGTAAAGTTCAGCTCGAAGTTTTTTTCTTTTTCTTTTGCAATATCACATTGATCTGTAAATGGTATAAATAAACTGTACTTTGATGAAATAAACAGAAGAAATTGATCATGCCCACATGGATGCTGGTCTTTTCTCTCCGAGCGCTCGATCTTGATTAGGTCTGAAGAGGCCTAACTCAAGAGAACCTCACTGGTGATCCCATAAGCTGACTTGTGACAAAACAGAACAGCTACAACAGTTTGGCGCCCAACGTGGGGCCGTGGCCAACCGGCCTATTCGGAAGAAGTTTTGGGGACTCTTGAGACAGTGAAATTTCAGCTGCAGCAAGGTGAGAAGCTTTATTCTTACACTTCATTTCACTCTCTCTGATTTCCCGAATATTCTGGGTAAGGCTGTACACACGGTTCAAGAACTCTGGCATCACCAGTGAGTATTGTTTTTTTCATGCATGTCTGAATGAGAGTTGAAATATAGAGTAATAAGATAATCTGTTGTCCGTCCATTAACTGATTGCATAGAGTGCATAGCACGGAATTTGGGACAGTCTCTGTATAATTGCATTTGCTGTGTTGCTGTGTTTTGTGTTTTTGTGGCAATACTCTGGTCTAGGGATATGTGTTCATAAGTGGTTTCATATTAATGCCTAGATAAAGTAGGGAGGCAATAGGTTGTTGTATATTGATGAGAAGCCTCTGAATAACAAAGTGACAAGTAATTGTGATAAGAGACTTGGTGAAATAATATGTATGTATAAGTCTAATGGTTATATGTCATACTGTGGACTGTGAAAAGATGTTCCGGTTGTGAAATGTCACAGGGCATAGCCATATAGAGTATTTGAGTGGATACCTGACATATGTATTTTTTCCCATCAGTATCAAGAGCGGTTTAGATAATTTTATTTGCATGTGAGGTTAACTGATCCTTGGAAGGTGTATTGTTACCTATGCTTCTGGAATCAATGAATGAGTAAGACAAGTGGTCCTGGGATCTGTCCTTATAGTGAGATATTGTGTGTTTCTTCCCCTCAAAATGGGGATGAAGGTTTTATAG
Organism: Anomaloglossus baeobatrachus; assembly: GCF_048569485.1. Classification (NCBI taxonomy): domain Eukaryota; kingdom Metazoa; phylum Chordata; class Amphibia; order Anura; family Aromobatidae; genus Anomaloglossus; species Anomaloglossus baeobatrachus. The sequence goes on along the minus strand of NC_134354.1, from coordinate 110,862,307 downwards.
TAAAGTAGAATATTAGTGCTGTGAAGGTATATAAGTGGTCTCAATTTTCTGCAGGGATTGTGTATTATACCAGTGGGTATTAGGATTGTGTTTTGGAAGCTGAATCTGAACGAGATAAGACTCTTGCTAAACAAACTGTGCGCTGGCTGACATTCTTTTGGGAGGGGGTCAAGTGAACAGCTGCGCGATTTTCTGCCCTCTGTGAGAAGTCAGCTCTGTTAATTGTTTTGGTTTAACTCTTACGTTTGTTGCTGAAATACTTTGTAAAGGACCAGCATGGAGTAGCCAAACTGCACACATCAGGTCAGGTGGGTTAGAGAGCCGTGTGGCCTTCCCACTTACATGGAGGTGGTCTAGCAGGTGAGAGGACTATCACACCTGGTCCTTCCTGCTTTAGTCATCTGGTCTATTGGGTGAGAGGTGTTTTTTAACCCTTCCCAATACGCCCTACAGGTGTAGCAGGTGAGAGTGAATGCTGATTGAGCCTTCTTGCTACCACTTGAGAGCCCATTCTGACTTGCCAGGAGACGTGTGGCCTGTTAACAAGGTTCAGGGACACTGAGAGGGCATTTGCAGAAAGGTGGGCTGTGTGGGAATAAGTTGAAGCCATGGGCAACTTGTTCAGTGTGCAGCGTGGGGCTCCAGCAGGATCCAAAACAGCCAAACAGATAGTGCAAGAAAGAGAAGGCAAAGAAGCAGTGAAAAATGTCAGACCGATACTCAAAAAGGCAGACATGCCAGAGTACGGATGTTTGGATGTTGAGAAATGGCACAGATTCAGGGAAGAAAAGAGAGGTTGGATAAAAGACAAGAGGGTAGAGCAACAAGTAAATAAATGGTGTCGTGTGGCTGAAGAGGTGCAGCATTGTGGATATAAAGAGACCACAGCGGGAGATAAGGTGTATTATGAATGTTTTAATGCACCAAAAGCAGGAATTGTGACTGCTACCGCCCCCCCTTCTCATAAGCAGAAACCCAGACCAGATGAATGGACTTGTAAACATTGTAGTCAGAAAAACCCAGACTGGAGAGGTACTTGTGCTACATGTAATGTTACTCGCCCTAAGCGGATTGCACTAAATCCTGTTCGAACCAGATCACATGTGATGACAGAGGACGCTGACACTGAGACAGAGGTAGTGAAGGAATTGAGTTTTGCGGAGGAAGCTGACGGTGAGGAAAGGAAAGAACGCGCTGGGACCAGTACAAAAAAATCAGATACATCCCGACCGAGGAAGGTCACAAGAATCAGACAGACACAGGAATATTACCCCTGGAGCCCCTCTGACCAGCTAGCTATGTTGAAACAGTTACCTGACCCTGAAAACCAACCTTTCCCATTTTACAGGCAAATACAGACAATACAGGTGACTTATAAATGCACTTGGGCAGACCTCGAGAGTTTGGTGACTGCAAAGGCAGGTGACGTGCTGGGACACATAATTAAGACGCAAACTGATATGATGAAGGAGCAATCATGGGTCATGGACGTTGAGTCTGAGAGGTCTGGAATGACGTACTGTGAGGCATTGAAAGGATGGGCTACAAAGAAACAAACAGAGCAGTCTGTACTGATGACTGACGTGACACAGCAAAAAGGGGAGAGTATAGAGACGTACTTTGGGAGGTTACAGCTGAAGTGGACAGACATGGGGTACAGTGCAAGAAACGACCTTGATATCAAAATATTGGTGAATGCATTCATTGACGGTATGAATAAGTTTTTACGAGAAGCAGTACAGACAGCCAGACCTGAGTGGAGAAACATGGACCCAACAGACCTTCTGCAAGTAGCTAAGGGGGTTGAACTGACAAAATGCAAGCGACCAGTTATGTATGCTAGAGCACAAGGAAGACAGTGGAAACAGAGGGGGGGGGCACCAGGTGACCGAGCGACCGTACAGTGCTGGAATTGTGGACAGAATGGACATTATGCCAGACAGTGCAAAAACTCCAAAAAGGAGAGTGAGCAGACTGATTTCCCTCCTCCCTTGCCTCTGACCTAGGAAACTGGCAACCCAGTGACAAATGTGTACCCTGTTTTCGTTCCCTCAGGACCTGGTCCCACCTTACTTACGACCATAACCATGCCAGGGGGGAAAGAGGCAGAATTTTTAATTGACACTGGGGCAGCCGGCACTGTGGTACATAAAGACCTGATAAAGCCAGATATGATCACTGACGAGACTGTGGAGTGTGTTGGGGTGGAGGGATTGGTGTCTGAAACTCCCTTGACAAAACAGATGAAGCTGAGATTACAAGATAGCCAGGAAATTCTCACAAAGCTTATTGTTAGTGAAAACACTCCTATGAATTTGCTGGGGGCTGATGTGTTAAGTGCTATCCAGGCTACCATACAATACACCCCAGAAGGTATTACAGTCACAAGTCCCCTCTCTGACAAACACTTGTGCAAGATTGCAGCAATGGTGTACATGTCCAAATCTGCGAGAGTGTCCGATACCAGAACTAGTGAAGACATAGCAATGCAACAAGTTCCAGACATTGTATGGGCAAAGGGAAAAACTGATGTTGGTCGGCTTCCTATTCCCCCAGTCATGATAAAATTAAAAGAAGGCTCCACTCCTCCTTGTTTAAAACAGTATCCCTTAAGTCCAGCCAAATCAATGGCCCTGACCAGAGATATAAGAGAATATGTGGAAGCAGGGGCTCTAGTACAAAGGTCCTCCCCGTGTAACACTCCCTTGTATCCAATCAAGAAAAAAGGGCCCAAAGGTTCCCCTGACACGTACAGAATGGTGCATGATTTGAGAGCTGTCAATGCTGTCACTGAGAGTGTAACACCAATTGTTCCAAACCCACATACCTTACTGTCACAAATCCCAGGGACCTCCAAATGTTTTACAGTAATTGATTTGGCAAATGCCTTTTTCTCAGTGCCTCTACACCCTGACTGTCAGTATCTTTTTGCCTTCACACATGAGGGGAAACAGTACATGTGGACAGTCCTCCCGCAAGGAGGAATGAATTCACCTACCATTTATTCTACAGCTATGGCAGGAATTCTGGAGCAGTGGCAACCGCCTCATCCACAGGTTACGCTATTGCAGTACGTGGATGACCTTTTGCTCTGCTGTCCAGACCAGACGTCCTGCAAGGAAGCCACAATTTCTTTGTTGTGTTTTCTGGCAGAGAATGGTTGCAAAGTTTCACGTGAAAAATTACAGTACTGTAAGCAAAAGGTAACATTTTTGGGTCACTGTATCTCTGAAGGTACGAGACACCTGACTGAGGAGAGAAAACAAGCAGTCCAAAATCTCTCCTTACCCAGGTCCCACCGGCAACTGCGCACCTTTTTGGGCTTAGTGTCATACTGCAGGCCTTGGATAAGGTCTGCCTCGCAAATGATGCAACCCCTCTATGATTGTCTGGCATCTGACCCCTTTGACCTCACTCAGGAAGCTATTGACTCCTTTCATTCCCTTAAACTACTCATTGTATCTGCCCCGGCCCTGGGTATTCCAAATTACGATCAACCATTTTTCTTGTTTTGCACAGAACAGGGAGGGCATGCGACAGCCGTCCTCACACAGCAACATGGTGACAAACAAAGACCAATAGCTTACTACTCAGCGCGATTGGACCCAGTTGTCAGAGGGTCACCCACGTGTGTCCGTGCTGTAGCGGCTGCTGCAGTACTGCTAGGGAAAGCTTGCGAGATCACATTGACATTTCCCTTAACAATTTACTCCCCGCATGACATTCATGCTATACTTGTGCAAGTCCAACCAAAACACCTGTCTATGGCCAGACAGCTCAGACTTGAATGTGCCCTTCTGATTCCTGAGTATGTCACCCTCAAGAGGTGTAATGTTCTGAATCCAGCCACCCTTTTGCCAGTAGATTCAGAAAAGGGGGAATTGGTGACAATGGTAGCAAGTGAGGATGAATACTTTGACATGACGCACGAGCATGACTGCATAGAGCTGATGAGTCAGGAGACAGCAGGTTTTCCACATGTCTATGATACACCTATTACTAATGCAGATTTTGAGTTTTTTGTAGATGGCTCCAGATACCACCTGGATGGGAGATTCTACACTGGATATGCAGTAGTATCCTCGCATGAGGTAATCCGAGCTGAACCACTCCCGCCGCACATGTCCGCGCAGGAGGCGGAGCTAACAGCGCTCATTGAGGCGTGTAGAGCGGGGTCAGGTAGGAAAATTAATGTTTATTCAGACTCAAAGTATGGATTTGGGATCTGTCATGATTTTGGCCCTATCTGGAGAAGTAGAGCTTTTCTTACGTCAGCTGGTAAGCCTATTAAAAATGCAGAATTGGTAAAACAGTTAATGGAGGCACTAATGTTACCAGTCCAGGTTGGCATCATTAAGGTGAAAGCACACACAAAAGGTGACTCACTGGAGGTAGCGGGCAATAGAAGGGCGGATGCGGCTGCGAAAGCAGCAGCAAAGAGGCCTAGGGATCAGAGGATAGTGGCAGGGAGCCAGCAAGTCCCAGCCACAGTGAGTCTGGATGTCCTGAAATCCCTCCAGCATCAGGCTGCCCAAACAGAGAAGGAACACTGGGGGAAAATGGGAGCTGGGCTGAATTCGAATGGAGTATGGGAAAGTAAGGACAGGTTGTGTTTACCAAGGTCCCTGTTCCCTATGATGGCACAAGCAACACATGGCCCCACTCACGCCTCAAAAAGTCACATGTGTAACCAGGTGAATGCCTTCTGGATCGCTCCTGGCTTCAGTTACGTAGCCTCCAAACACGTACAATCCTGCATTATCTGCGCACAACACAACCCAGGTAAAACAGTAAAAGTCCCTAAGAAAGCAACACCCAAACCGCTCTATCCGTTTCAACGACTGCAGATAGACTACATACAACTACCCAAGGTAGGAGTGTATGGATACGTCCTGGTATGTGTAGATCTCTTCTCAGGATGGGTTGAGGCCTATCCAGTAAAATGTGCAAATGCTAAAACAACTGCAGAAAAACTGATGAAGGAACTAGTCTGTCGGTATGGCATCCCAGAAGCCATAGAAAGTGACAGGGGTACACACTTCACTGGAGAAATAATGAGGGACATTATGCAGGCCCTGGGAATAGAGCAGGCATTCCATACCCCTTATCATCCACAGAGCAGTGGAAAAGTAGAGAGATTAAACGGGACACTTAAACTAAAAATTCAAAAGGCCATGGCAGAGACAGGAAAGAATTGGGTAGAGTGCTTATCCCTGGCACTCTTTTCAGTCAGACACACTCCAAATAGGAAGACAGGCTTGTCTCCTTTTGAAGTCCTGTTTGGTAGTGCCCCAAAAACAGGTCTCTACTTTCCACAAGTGTTACAGATGCAACACGGCACTATGACAGCCTACGTCCAGGCCTTACAGGAAAGACTTAATGTGGTGCATAAACATGTCTTTTCATCCATTCCAGATCCCAATGCAAGTGCAGATGTGCATCAGCTGAATCCAGGTGATTGGGTGGTCGTGCGCAGACACGTGAGAAGGAGCCTAGATCCACGCTTTGATGGCCCATTCCAAGTCCAGCTGACCACATCCACCTCAGTGAAACTTGAGGGAAAACCCACCTGGATCCACGCCAGTCACTGTAAAAAGGTCACTCCACCGGCAGAATGACAGTCTTGCTAATTATCCTGCTAGGTGTAGCAGGGTTGCTGCAACAAACAAAGACACTGAGCGAACTTTTTAATACGGACTGGGATAATAAACTCATTCGCCACCATATTTCTCTTACTGAGGACATGGAGGGAGAAAAGCCAAAAGACTGTTGGATCTGCACACACAGTCCTATTTCTTCAAAGACTATGCCTTATTTAGCCTTACCTCTGGAACCACAGGAGGTATTGGTACCAGACTGTATACACAATGAAACCTGGACTCAATCTAGATTTTTGGGAGAAGATGTACCTCGTGATGTATCTGCTACATTGACTATAGTTGGATGGGTCACTAAACCCTGGTTCCAGCTAAATATCACTCGACCCGATGGATACTCGTGGTGGATGGAATACGATTCAGACATGGGCATAATTGCCAAAATAAAGACTAAGATTCCTCATTCGGGCCCCATTCCCCATGATGGATTATGGTTCAGTCTTCAATACAATGGTGTTGGAAATTGTGGAGAAGACAATAACTGTTTCTATATACATACACATGACTCAACCAAGGACAATGAGACAGTATATCAGAAGGGTATTGAGGGCTGTACATCATCATTTATTAGACGGACTTTTAGGAGGGAGCGGGGTAGCTGTATCTCGGGTATGACCGGAAAACAAATGAACAATACGTGGTGTGCTCATAAAGTCATGAAGGGGCTTCTGAATCTGCTTTATTGTGTACAAAGTCAAACTCACTTTTGTATTTTCCCAGAGGGAGTGTTTTTGGTTTGTGGGAATCGTGCTCACAAGTGGGTGAGCCCTGACATGAGAGGGGTCTGCACACTTGCCAGACTTACACCAGCCACTTTCATAGTTCCTCATAGTGAAGTAGATGTAGCAGCTGTCCCAATTCATACCTTGTATAAACGAGCAGCAGATAATAAACCCCGGCCAAATGGTAGGCCTCATGTAGTAGAATTGGGAAAAGCAAATAAGGTATTTAGTGCTATTTTCATACACCCTTTCTTAATGCAAATGTGGGACAAGCTAGTAGAGTCCACTGACTACCTGGATGATCAAATTTTTCGGGTTCTTGAGATTCTAAATGCTACCAATGCTATACAAAAACAATTAATTGTAGTCACTAACCAGCATACTATAGTGCTAGACTTTGTGACAGCAAAAGACGGCGGAATGTGTCAAATAATTGGTCCTGCCTGTTGCCATTACATTGACCCTGCAGGCAACCTCCAGGTTAGAGCAGATATACAGAAAACAAGTGAACTTAGGGATAAATGGTTAAAAGAGCACGATGCCAACAAGGACTCCTGGTGGGGAAATACATTTTCTTTTATGAATCCAGCCAATTGGTTTAAAGGCATAGCAGGTTGGGTTTCTGGCATTATACAAACCTGTATGCAAATATTGTTGTTCTGTCTACTGCTTTATATAGCTGTAAAAACATTGATATATGCATTACCTAAACTATTGAATAATGTATGTTCTAAGAGTCCCAGCATTGAACCCTCTGTAGTTTACTACGGACCCCAAATGGCCTCTGCTGACCGGGAGTAGGTGTCCACACTGAGGGTGGATGGGTGAAGTGGTAGGAAGACCCCTCATGGGTACTAGGCCCATGAGCCAGCAGCTCCTGTTTGGACGCCTACTGACCGTGTAGTGAAGGTTATACCATTTACAAAAGGGGGAAATTGATATAGAAGGGTTAATAGTTTCTCTATTTCTTCATTAAAGATTTATTGTTATTAGTAAGTATATCTGATGGTAGTTCATAGTCATTATGGAGCCTACGGAATAAGAGACAGACTCAAGGATTATTATGGTTTCTAAATGTTCTTCTTATCTCATATGCATGACTCTACATTTTTGTTTTGCTAAAACTTAAAGGTCATATGAACAATTAGTAAAGTTCAGCTCGAAGTTTTTTTCTTTTTCTTTTGCAATATCACATTGATCTGTAAATGGTATAAATAAACTGTACTTTGATGAAATAAACAGAAGAAATTGATCATGCCCACATGGATGCTGGTCTTTTCTCTCCGAGCGCTCGATCTTGATTAGGTCTGAAGAGGCCTAACTCAAGAGAACCTCACTGGTGATCCCATAAGCTGACTTGTGACAAAACAGAACAGCTACAACACCTAGACAGAAAATATATTCTAGTAGTCATGTCCTCAGTGCCTGCAGTTACACTTTATTGTATGTACATTCTGATTCTCCATAGTTGCAGCATTAATTCCCAGCGCTGATCTCTCCTGCAGTAGCATAGTATCCACTGAGTAACTAGCAGATCTGCAGAAATGATTTGTACCATTTACATCCTATAGAGGGAGAGAGAAAACCTCTAAGGCCCCGATTCATCAGGGATGGCAATTTGAGCACCAGTCTTGATGAAGACTGTGCAGGCGTAAGATGCTCCAAATTCAAGATAAGGGACGTTCCTCTTAATGAATTTACAGATAATGTTTGCAGCACAAGAAATGTTACTTTGTTTTTTCTCATAAATTCTACTCCACTTTTTTTGTGTTTGTAATGATGAATTTATCACCTGCGCGTGCCTCCCCCTCCCGGCTAACATCGTCCCACAGCTCAAAAAGTGAGTATAGCCGACCAGGCCTGGGGCAAAAATGTCAAAAGCTGCAAAATGTTTGCCTCAAAACAAAAAAAATTAACTGCCAAGAACTAGCGAATGGATTGGGACCAAAGTTTTCTGGTAATGTAGCGTTATATTACACAGTGTTTATCATTATTTTCTATAGGACGGTGTAATAGTACCATAAAAAGTGTCCTACAAATGCAGTAAAAGTGTTGACCCTGGTTTATCATACGTGTGAAAAAAGTCTAAAAGAACAGGAGAGTTGAGAGTAAATATATATATATATATATATATATATATATATATATATATATATATATATATATATATATACACACACACAGTATATACACACACTGTATATATAAAAGATGTTGGGATGCAAAAAAAATCTCTATCCATAGCATCCTCTCACTCCTCCTCTCCTTTAACAGTGATAGGCTTTGACTCCTCACCTGGGGATCATCACCACGGGTTCTTCTTCCTCCTCCCCTATAGCGAAATCCCTGTATAACAATATAATACATCTTATATATGAATATGCACTTATTGTAGCAGCCGTTGGAAATATACAAAGATGGGGGAATTATACAAACACACAACAGATCACAGTGGTCAAATATATGAACCCCAGACCATTGTAGATGAGGGCAGCTCGGCTTCTCCTTCATACTTACATGATGGTATTCAATTTTGGCCGCCATTCATAGGGGGGAAATTTAAAAGGTCTATAAGAGAGAACACAGGTTAGGAATAGTGACACTTTGTCCCATCAGAAACTTATAGAAAATGTTATTAATAGTGATGTCTTTATCAAAACCATAAAGTGAAACACAAGAATCTAGTCCTCTCTTCCCCATGGATGATAATCGCACATTTCGCAGATTATTCCTATATCCCGCTGCTAAGAAAGTGTCTATATTGTGAGATAAATACCTGAATGCCCGTGGTGCTGCCATCAGTTTCTTTATCCATCTAAAACAGAGCCATAATGTGGTCATGTGAGATTATCTGATCAATCAAACTCGTAATTCTGAATAATGAATACTTATATGTATTTATTTAATTAACTTCAGTGGAATCAGATAAACATCAGTAGAACTAATTTATCAGCAGGAAAACTATACAATAGTTATCAACTTAGGAATCTGTCAGCAGATTTTTTTTACTATCAAAATTGATAGCAGCATAATGTAGAGAGAGAACCTGATTCCAGGGATGTATCACTTGTTAGGCTGCTTGGTGCAATTTTAATAGAATCCCTGTTTTGTCTGATGTTGACAGTTGCACTCTGTAGTGCTAAGAGATGAGGAATATTGAATATGGGAATATAGACATGCATTACTGCTATGAAAAAAAAGTAAAAAGTGGGATACTTAGCACACAAAAAGCGCCAGTTTTATGTGAGACAACAGCCAACGGCAAGAATACCTCTTTTTGTTGGGTCCCTATCAAACTAATGCCTCTCTTTGGGTTAAAAAAAACTACAATTTTGGGCGGACAGGAACCTGCAAATGAAGAGTTAAAATCACCTAAGGCTGAAGAGAAGGATTGTTCAATAAGAAGGCATGACCCTGTAATCTAAGGAAAAGCTTTTTGCTGATAGAACCGTTCTCGAACGTAACTCGAGCTAACGAACTTTTAGCAACAAGCTCGAGTTCTAGTTCGACCTAGAACACCCCCCAAAATCACTCGAACCGCGAACTGGAAAACCATGAACCGCGCTCAACTCTAGTGCTCACTCAGAAGGTGTGACCCTGTAATCAAGAAAAAGACTGATGGCACATCCTATCTTTCTAATGTGAACAGGTGCAAACTGAACATAAAACACAGCAACAAAAAGAAGACAGTAGCATTCTGTAGTCTCCAAGTCTCCAAGTCCACACCCGAAGATCGTTTTGCTATTGCTATAGTGACCAAACAGACAAAGGCAGCTCCAAAAAAACAGCAGCCCCTTGTGTGTAGTTTGCAACAATGCATGCAATGAATGGCAAATAAGCATGTTGCATTGACAGTGGCTAAAGCTGAGCAATACATCCTCGCGCTATCAATTCATATCCATGTGACACGTCATGGTGGAAGTACTCAAAGTTGAGATTTTTTGCATTCTACTTAGAGATTGTTACAGATTACATGACTTGGGTGATCCTTTGCTATGTCCAAAAAATTCCCAGGCTAGGCAAGGCTTACAGCCCATGCGAACTGCATAGCCAACATGACTTATGCTCATAGGCAGAGTTGTGGCCGAGGATTCAGTTGTTGACGTGCTTCCAGTACTTTGTCTCTGTCCAGGAAGACACAACGTGTCTGAGTGAACCTAGTGGCATCCTTAATGTGGCTGTTGGACTGCTGTATTGCCCCAGTAGTGCAAAGATATTTGCAGCACGTCTGCCTGCATTGCACACTCAAACTCATTGTTACTAAGCCATTATACTAGCAAACACTGATTGAACCTAGTGGCATCCTAAACGTGGCTATTGGACTTCTGTATAGTCCTACTAGTGCAAAGATATTTGCAGCACCTCTGCCTGCATTGCACACTCAAACTCATTGTTACTAAGCCATTATACTAGCAAACACTGATTGAACCTAGTGTCATCCTAAACGTGGCTATTGGACTTCTGTATAGTCCCACTAGTGCAAAGATATTTGCAGCACCTCTGCCTGCATTGCACACTCAAACTCATTGTTACCAAGCCATTATACTAGCAAACACTGAGTGAACCTAGTGGCATCCTTAATGTGGCTGTTGGACTGCTGTATTGCCCCAGTAGTGCAAATATATTTGCAGCAAGTCTGCCTGCATTGCACACTCAAACTCATTGTAGCTAAGCCATTATACTAGCAAACACTGAGTGAACCTAGTGGCATCCTAAACGTGGCTATTGGACTTCTGTATAGTCCCACTAGTGCAAAGATATTTGCAGCACGTCTGCCTGCATTGCACACTCAAACTCATTGTTACCAAGCCATTATACTAGCAAACACTGAGTGAACCTAGTGGCATCCTTAATGTGGCTGTTGGACTGCTGTATTGCCCCAGTAGTGCAAAGATATTTGCAGCACGTCTGCCTGCATTGCACACTCAAACTCATTGTAGCTAAGCCATTATACTAGCAAACACTGATTGAACCTAGTGGCATCCTAAACGTGGCTATTGGACTTCTGTATAGTCCCACTAGTGCAAAGATATTTGCAGCACCTCTGCCTGCATTGCACACTCCAACTCATTGTTACTACGCCATTATACTAGCTAACACTGAGTGAACTTAGTGGCATCCTAAACGTTGCTATTGGACTTCTGTATAGTCCCACTAGTGCAAAGATATTTGCAGCACGTCTGCCTGCATTGCACACTCAAACTCATTGTTACTAAGCCATTATACTAGCAAACACTGAGTGAAGTTAGTGGCATCCTAAACGTGGCTATTGGACTTCTGTATAGTCCCACTAGTGCAAAGATATTTGCAGCACCTCTGCCTGCATTGCACACTCAAACTCATTGTTACTAAGCCATTATACTAGCAAACACTGATTGAACCTAGTGTCATCCTAAACGTGGCTATTGGACTTCTGTATAGTCCCACTAGTGCAAAGATATTTGCAGCACGTCTGCTTGCATTGCACACTCAAACTCATTGTTACTAAGCCATTATACTAGCAAACACTGATTGAACCTAGTGGCATCCTAAACGTGGCTATTGGACTTCTGTATAGTCCCACTAGTGCAAAGGTATTTGCAGCACGTCTGCCTGCATTGCACACTCAAACTCATTGTTACTTACTAAGACGTTATAATACTAAATATTGAGTAAACTTAGTGGCATACAAGAAGTGGCTGTTGTACTCCATTTGTGCCCCACAGGTGCCAAGCTATTTATAGCACCTGTGCATGACACCCTCCTGCTCTGTTTTTAATAAGCTATAATGATAGCAAAAAATACTGCCATTTAGTGGCATCATAGAACTGGCTGTTGTATTTCATTAGTGCCCCACTGGTGCCAAGCTATTTCTAGCACCTGTGCAGGACACCCTCCTGCTCTGTTTTTAATAAGCTATAATGATAGCAAAAAAATACTGCCATTTAGTGGCATCATAGAACTGACTGTTGTATTCCATTAGTGCCCCACTGGTGCCAAGCTATTTCTAGCACCTGTGCAGGACACCCTCCTGCTCTGTATTTAATAAGCTATAATGATAGCAAAAAATACTGCCATTTAGTGGCATCATAGAACTGGCTGTTGTATTTCATTATTGTCCCACTGGTGCCAAGCTATTTCTAGCACCTGTGCAGGACACCCTTCTACTCTGTTTTTAATAAGCTATAATGATAGCAAAAAATACTGCCATTTAGTGGCATCATAGAACTGGCTGTTGTATTCCATTTGTGCCCCACTGGTGCCAAGCTATTTCTAGCACCTGTGCAGGACACCCTCCTGCTCTGTTTTTAATAAGCTATAATGATAGCAAAAAATACTGCCATTTAGTGGCATGATAGAACTGCCTGTTGTATTTCATTATTGTCCCACTGGTGCCAAGCTATTTCTAGCACCTGTGCAGGACACCCTCCTGCTCTGTTTTTAATAAGCTATAATGATAGCAAAAAATACTGCCATTTAGTGGCATCATAGAACTGGCTGTTGTATTTCATTAGTGCCCCACTGGTGCCAAGCTATTTCTAGCACCTGTGCAGGACACCCTCCTGCTCTGTTTTTAATAAGCTATAATGATAGCAAAAAATACTGCCATTTAGTGGCATCATAGAACTGGCTGTTGTATTCCATTTGTGCCCCACTGGTGCCAAGCTATTTCTAGCACCTGTGCAGGACACCCTCCTGCTCTGTTTTTAATAAGCTATAATGATAGCAAAAAATACTGCCATTTAGTGGCATCATAGAACTGGCTGTTGTATTTCATTATTGTCCCACTGGTGCCAAGCTATTTCTAGCACCTGTGCAGGACACCCTCCTGCTCTGTTTTTAATAAGCTATAATGATAGCAAAAAATACTGCCATTTAGTGGCATCATAGAACTGGCTGTTGTATTCCATTTGTGCCCCACTGGTGCCAAGCTATTTCTAGCACCTGTGCAGGACACCCTCCTGCTCTGTTTTTAATAAGCTATAATGATAGCAAAAAATACTGCCATTTAGTGGCATCATAGAACTGGCTGTTGTATTTCATTATTGTCCCACTGGTGCCAAGCTATTTCTAGCACCTGTGCAGGACACCCTCCTGCTCTGTTTTTAATAAGCTATAATGATAGCAAAAAATACTGCCATTTAGTGGCATCATAGAACTGGCTGTTGTATTTCATTAGTGCCCCACTGGTGCCAAGCTATTTCTAGCACCTGTGCAGGACACCCTCCTGCTCTGTTTTTAATAAGCTATAATGATAGCAAAAAATACTGCCATTTAGTGGCATCATAGAACTGGCTGTTGTATTTCATTAGTGCCCGACTGGTGCCAAGCTATTTCTAGCACCTGTGCAGGACACCCTCCTGCTCTGTTTTTAATAAGCTATAATGATAGCAAAAAATACTGCCATTTAGTGGCATACAAAAAGTGGCTGTTGGACTCCTTTATTGTGCCACTTGTGCCAAGCAAACTCAAGCACCTCTGCATTCTACCCTCATGCACATTTTGCTATGCTAATTTTATAGCAAACTCAGTGAATTCCTTGCTGCTTTGATCATTAGGAGAGATAGAAAGTGAGGCTTCTTTTACTGTCCTGGTACCCACAGAACACGGCCACTGTACCCATCTGTCCACTTTTGCCACGCTATTTAATTTGCCCAAAGAGCTGACTCTTTTTCTGCCATCCTAAAATTGTCTGGAATACTAAGTTAGTGTTCCTTTGCTGCCAAGCAAGGTACAACACATGTGCATTCTACACTCCTTTCCATTTCTGGAATGCAATTATGAACTGCAGGTAGTCCAGCCAATCTGTGACGACGGTGCAGGCTTGGATATAATGTAGCCTGCATCCAATGATGGTTCTCTCGATGTCTGACAGCTCAACAATACCTTCTGTTTCCACTTCCAAAACAAGTGATGACCTGCCAATCACACTCCCTGTTGCGGGTAAAGGAGTGGAAGTTCAGTGTGAAAAACCATGTGTGACTGCTGTCCCCACAGTCACAGAGGATGAAGAGCACGCAGATGCACTTGATGGGGCAGGCGGTGGATGCACAGGCACGCTAGGCCGCATTGTAGCACAGTGAAATTCACATTGCGACTTATGCTTCATTTTAAGTCGTGTACAGGGTGGGCTCCCCAGTATGCAGCAAAACCAGGCAACAGGAAAAGGACTCTAGGCAGTTGGGTTGATAAATGATTGTTTAACTTTACCAAAACAAACAATAAGAACCATGCATACAATTTAAATAATTGAACAATCTATTCTGTTGCCTACTACCTGCTAATCCCTCTGTGTAGCAGTAATTGTGTTTGTGCGTGTGTGTGTGTGTGTGTGCGAACACGACTTACCAGTGGCGCATCACAAGAGCTTCCAAGTTATCTACCTAAACATAGACAAAACACATTACCCCCCCTGAATACCCTTGTTAGCTGAAGCCTCACAGATAATGCAGATGATAACAGTGTGAATGCAAACCACACAGCTCTGCAACACAGTCATGGAAATCTTGAAAAGCAACAGTCAATGCAAACATGTGTTGCTGTCCCTCTATGATTTAAACTGTACGTGACAATTTGACAGTGCAGAGGCAGCAAGTCTTATTGTCTATAAAGTCGGCCTACCCAGAACAGATATGTGTTTTGCTAATAAAACAAAGTGTTGCGTGCCCGCATTATTGTCTGGGCACAGCCTACCGTACCCGGGTACTCTGATGTCCAGTTGCCAGAAATACAGACTTTACGCTCCTCTCACGGTAAACAGTATAGACAGCACTGTAAGAATGTTGGTCTGTGGCACAGGATGCTGCTCACTGGCATTACGGGGCTCATCATCAAAGTACAACATGACTCCCCTCACAATTGAACGAAGTGTTTCCGCGGTGGCTCCTTGCTGTAACACACACCTTTAGCTTTTCCTTCTGTTCATAGACAGCATCTCCAAGTCCACACCCGAAGAGCAATTTGATATTGCTATAGTGACCAAACAAAGGCAGATCCAAAAAAACAGCAGCCCCTTGTGTGTAGTCTGCAACAATGCATGCAATGGCAAATAAGCATGTTGCATTGACAGTGGCTAAAGCTGAGCAATACACTTTCACGCTATCAATTCATATCCATGTGACACTTCATGGAGGAACTACTCAAAGGTGTGAGTTTTTGCGTTCTACTTACAGATTGTTGACAATTCTTACAGATTCCATGACTTGGGTGATCCTTTGCAATGTCCAAAAATTCACAGGCTAGGCAAGGCTTACAGCCCATGCGACCTGCATAGCCAACACGACTTCTGCTCAGAGTCAAAGTTGTGGTCCAGGATTCAGTTGTTGACGTGCTTCCAGTACTTTGTCTCTGGCCAGAAAGACGCAACATAACCTCGTCGTCAGTAGCATCCTCCTCCACCTCCTCTGCTGACCTCATCGACTGGCTGACTTTGGTTTGACAGTAAGTGTGGTCTCCAACCTCATCAATAACCCTGTGTGTTTTCATTCCCCTCGTCCTGAGTCCTCCGAGACAACCTCTTCCTGCCCTGACCGAATAGTAAAGTTGTCATTCCAATCAGGTATCTGTGCTCCTCATCATGTTCCCCATTGTCTCCACCAGGAGGATTTACTTTTTGGAAATGAGGGTGTAGATTAGGCTCAGCACCTTCTTCATCGGGGCCTGGATCCCACTCACAAAGCTTCTGGCCATCTGCGCAGATCATTTCCCCTGTCTCATGGAACTCGCTACCTCAACACGTCAGATTATCTGCTACACCCGCAAGCTTCAAACTGAATCTGAAAACTCATCTGTTCAGAAATGACTATAACCTTCAATGACACCACCACCATACGTATTTGACGCTCAACCTACACCACTCCTACTGTCTCCTCCCAAAAATCCTTTAGAATGTAATCCCGCAAGGGCAGGGCCCTCTTCCCTCTGTACCAGTCTGTCTATAGTTACTTGTATATGTATTCTGCATGTAACCCCCTTCTCATGTACAGCACCATGGAATCAATGGTGCTCTATAAATCAATAATAATAAAAATAATAATAACTTCCTTGTCTGTACTCATTGCAGCTTTGGAGCAGACCTCTGATTCCCAGGCTATAGTGCGACTGAACAGCTATGCAAACTCAACCATCTCTGTTACCCCATACTCAGCAGGGCTGGTGGAAACTTGAGAGCTGTTAGGAAGCAAGTGCGATTGGATTGACACCACAGAGGAATGGAGTATTTGGGATATTGAAATTGGGGTGGAGGAGAGGCCACTTTATGGAGCACTTGAGATCCATTGAAGCAGCTGCTGTTTTGGCCTCATCTACATTTGTTAGCGATGGTCGTGTCCGTGAAAAAAAGGATCATATCAGATTATCCATGGGAAGAAGTACACCTGTTCTTTTCGATGGTATTTGTTGTTACAAAACCTGTAACCTGAAGCCTGCTGCGGTTTCATTTGTGCCCAGGCGTCAGCTGCCATTTAGGGCTGTGCCTTGGGTTGTCCAGCTGGCTGCTTTCTCCTCCACGTCTACGTGTGGAGAGGCAGCTAGTGTGCATGCGTGTGCCGATTTACCCCAGCCGCAGCCTAACTACAGTGTTTCGCCTAGTGAGTATGCTCAGCCTGACTGTGCCATTGCTGAGGCTAAGTCTTCATTTCGGGATACAGCGCATGCTCCCACACTTAGTGCGAAAAGCCTCTTTGCACAGGTACTTGCATTCCGTGCCGGGTCTAAGTCCTGTTTTGTGCCTAGACACCATGCTAAAGCTGATAGTCTTTTTTCAGAGACTGTATTTCATGCTACTGAGCATGCTCAGGCACTTACTGCATCAGAGACTAGGTCTGGTAATGAACTCTTTGGCCCTGCCCCTGATGTGGGGGTCCCATATAGACCACAGGGCATCAGGTGTCCTGACAATGTGGCCAGGCCACTCCTAAATGGCTTGCAGAGGCCCGCCCCTATGACTTGTCACCTCATTATTGATGGTCAGACGATGACTGGTGAGGTGTTTGGGTCATGGCAGCCATGAGGTCATCATTGAAGTTGCGGTTCCAAATAGGACGCTAGTTATGCCACTCATGACGTGTCCCTCTGCTTTTGTCTCCAGGAGGTGCATTGTGGTTCACCCTGGTTTGGGGCGGACCCAGGTTATAAAAGGGGCTGGAGCCAACAAGGAGGTGCGCAGTCTTCTATTATGCTCCGAAAGAGCACACCTCCATGTGTTGAACCCATTGCGGCTTTAGGCCAGAGGTAGGCAGGGATAGGGTGTCGATGCAGGCCACCACCACAGTTGGTAACGCAGAACGGTTAAGACTAGCTCCTGTCCTACCAGTCCTGCTTGTGCACCCCCGTGGCATTAACAGGCCTGCTGCTGCTGATGCGCCTGCTGTCCACAGGTGTGGCCCCTACGCACACGGTCAGCGTACTCAATGGCCCCTGTGTTGTTAACAGGGAGTTCCTGGGCTGGGTGGGCATGTGGACCCTGTGACGCTAACAGGGCTCCCAGTCTCCAGATACGAATGGCGTCTAACTCGGTTCAGGCTACTATTAGTTTCATAGCCACACAGCTCTGTATCCTCCACCAAACCTTCCAGTTGCCAACCTCTCCTTTTCCATCTGGGAGCACGGTGGACACTGACTGCTGATGGGGATATTTACCTTTCTCTTTCTTTTCTTATTAATTTTCGTTATATAGCGGTAACATAGTATATACCACCTTATCCAAATCTGCCAGTCCCACTGTAACAGATAGTGTTTCTTCAGCAAATGTTACTGTTGCTTAACCACCAAATCCACGGACAAAAACTTTTTTCCCCTTTCCAACACATCTGTTCCCCTTTCCACCAGCATCTGTCCTTTTTCAACTAATTTTGGTATATGACCAAAAGTGCAACTCTGCAGGGACACCGTACTCAACGCCATCTCAGCACAGCAGCCAGCCCTCGGTCCCTCAGATGTGGACAAGTAAAAGACCATTTCCTCCTATCCATGACAAAGCGTTGAGAATCACTCTGTGCAGCACTGGTGTTTAGTGGAAAAGCAGATCTAAGATTTCGTACCACCTTCTGCAGATACTCCTGTATACGTGCGTCCATTTCTATGGCAGGAATTATTTCGCCAAATTTTGTCTTGTACCGGGGATCTAACAGTGTGGCAACCCAGTAGTCAGGATTACTTTGAATTCGTACAATCCGAGGGTCATGTTGTAGGTACTGCAGCAAGAAGGCGCTCATGTGTCTTGTGCATCCAGGAGGACCAAGTCCTTGGTGTGTTGGTGGCAGAGAGGTGAGAATCGTGCCTCCTTCCTCTGCCCTCTCCCCACAACCTCGCACAACCGAAATGTGAGCAAGCTCTCACTCATCTGCTGAGTGTTCCATGCCCATCGCCAGTTCGTCCTCCATTTCTTCATGGGCTCCTGCACCTTCCTCAACACTTTTTGCTGATACTATGCGCCCTTGTTAATCCCTCTCCCTCACCATGACTGCCGCCTAGGTGCCGCTGACCATCTGGACCTCGTAGATCTTGTTATCCCTTCCGCATATGACTCCTCCTGTACTTCCTCCCCTTCCTCTTGTCCCAACACCTGACTCCGAATAATAATTGCAGTGTGCTCCATCATGTAGATGACCAGAATTGTCACACTGAGAATGGCATCGCCAGTGCTAAACATCTTCGTCGACATTTGTAAACTGTGTAGAAGGGTGCATAGGTCCTTGATCTGACACCACTCCAGCAGCGTGATCTGCACCACCTCTGGATCAAGTTATCCCAGGCTATATGTCATAACGTATTGCAGCAGGGTTTGGCAGTGCTGCCACAAACGCTGCAACATGTGCAGATTCAAATTCCTGCATGTCGGCACATCGTATTTCAGGCGTTTAACCACCAGACCTAAAGACTTCTGTAGCGACAAAAGTTGTTGAGCTGCTGTGTGCGCACGATGGAAGTGAGCACATAGCGAGCGAGCCCGCTGCACAAGGCCATGTAGGCCGGGATGGTGTTTTAAAAATTGCTGGAGAATTAGGTTCAACACGTGAGCCATACAAGGCACGTGTGTCACATTGCCCTGACGATAGCCCGCAGCCAGGTTTGCATCATTGCCGCACACGGCTGTTAAGTCACCAACGGAGTCCGCTCCGTCAATTTGTACTCCGGTCGCCAGGTGACAACGTGTTCCTTTCATGCATAGTTCTGATGATGGGAGAGGAGTCGATGCCAGCGTCGCAGGTGGACGCAGGTTATGCTCACCCACTGGGCTGCATTACCTTGACAGATGCAGAATCTCTGGCTGAATGTAGCTGGTGGGTATCTCACAGATGAAGTACCATCATTCAGCTACAACCAATGGGAAGACACCACACCCTTTTTTATGCCCATCCTGTCTGCAGACCACTGCCAGACATAGCTATGAACCTCTGGTTACTTTTACCCCCAGTTCAGTTTTATGATTTTGTGTGCTTGTTACCTGACTACTTTTCCTGCTTGCTGTTTATGTACCTTGTTGGCCGATCCGCATTTCACCTCTGCTTGTTTTCTGATTAAGTCCTGGCCGTCCCATTCTGTTCCTGTTCCTCAATTAATGTTTTGACCCTGCCTGACTACTATTCTCTGGAACTGCAGCCTTCCACAGGTATTGATCACCTTGGGCCCTGTGTAATTCCTAATCCCTGTATAGGGGTTAAAGGGTTTCAGGGTTCTAGGGGTCCTGCTTGGTGAGTGGCTTCCCTCTAGCCTATCATTTACAGCCCATCTGAGTGTGTGGATCAAGGAAGGCGTTACACCATGCTCTCTGCAGAAGGCCATGTGGGCCAGGATAGTGCTTTAAAAATTGCTGGAAAACCAGGTTCAACACGTGAGCCACACAAGGCACGTGTGTCACATTGTCACAGCGAAGGGCCACACCCATGTTTGCATCATTGTCGCACCCGGCCTTCCCTGGCTGCTGGTTGAGTGGAGACAACCATTGATGAAACTCGGTCTCCAGAGCTAACAGTCCACAACTTCTCAGCGGTGTGACTCACATTTCCCATACATTTCAAAGTAAACCTTTGACCGCCTGATGGCATTGAGCTCTGCTGCCAGCATAGTAAGGAGGTGTGTGGTATTCCTTGTGCGCAGTTACAAGGAAGGGTGGCCTGACCACACAGAGTTTGGGCCAAGGTGGAGGACCCACACGAGGTTGAAGAGGCAGAAGCAGTGTATTAACTTCTACATACAGAAGAAGGATTGACACAACTCGTGGGGACGGCAAGACTTGTACAGCAGACCCTTCTCCATCTCTCCCCACAGTAGCCCATTGCCCAGTCAGCGACATGTAACGCCCCTGTCCATGCTTACTGGGCCAATTATCTATGGTGAAATGCACCCTGTCACACAGAGTTTCTCAAGGAAGCAGTGATGTTTAGTGCGACATGTTGGTGTAGTGCGTGCACGCCTTTGTTGGAGAAGGAGTGGCGCCTGGGCATCGGCTCTTGGGGCACTGCGATGGGCATAAGGTCTCGAAAATCCTCGGTTAAAAAGGTTGGAAAGGCAGCATTTTGGTAGCCAACAGTTTCCAGATGCTGAAAGTCAACCTCTAAGCCATGTCATGCCCTTCTAAAAGCATGTAAAACACAGCAAGGGGACTCCAACCACAGTCTCCCTTGTTTCCAAAAACTGGGCCACACACACCCCACTTGACTGGCATCAGTTGACCCCCATTTTCAAGCTTACAAAGATGCTTTGCATGAAGCACTATCAAAAATACACGTGCCTTTCGCCTCCCCTGGATGACCCAGGGGAAGAAAAGTCCTCTGAGAGCCATGACTTGTTCATCTTGGTTCTTTTTTTCAAAAGCGAGGGGACTCCAACCACAGTCTCCCTCGTTTCCACTAACTGGGCCACACACACCCCACTTGACTGGCATCAGTTGACCCCCATTTTCAAGCTTACAAAGATGCTTTGCATGAAGCACTATCAAAAATACGCGTGCCTTTCGCCTCCTCTGGATGACCCAGGGGAAGAAAAGTCCTCTGAGAGCCATGACTTGTTCATCTTGGTTCTTTTTTCAAAAGCGAGGGGACTCCAACCACAGTCTCCCTCGTTTCCACTAACTGGGCCACACACACCCCACTTGACTGGCATCAGTTGACCCCCATTTTCAAGCTTACAAAGATGCTTTGCATGAAGCACTATCAAAAATATGCGTGCCTTTCGCCTCCCCTGGATGACCCAGGGGAAGAAAAGTCCTCTGAGAGCCATGACTTGTTCATCTTGGTTCTTTTTTCAAAAGCGAGGGGACTCCAACCACAGTCTCCCTCGTTTCCACTAACTGGGCCACACACATCCCACTTGACTGGCATCAGTTGACCCCCATTTTCAAGCTTACAAAGATGCTTTGCATGAAGCACTATCAAAAATACGCGTGCCTTTTCGCCTCCCCTGGATGACCCAGGGGAAGAAAAGTCCTCTGAGAGCCATGTCCACATTGTCAGTGGACAGACACGTGTGCTTATCTGCCAGCAGACCCCCAGCAGCACTGAAGACAGGTTCCGAGAGAACGCTGGCTGCAGGACACGACAAGATCCCCAAGGCGTACGTGGCAAGCTCAGGCAATTTATCCAGATTGGAAGCCTAAAATGAGCAGGGCTCAAGTTGCACAGTAATGGCATCGACGTTTCCTTGCATATACTCATATATCTGTGTGTCCTCCTCTTTTTCCTTGTCCAGCTCTTTTGTTTTCGCATGAGTATATGTCCTTGTCACTTTCCCATGTGTTTGACGAACCGAACTCGAACGGGAGCTCCGTTCGACGAACCGACCTCGAGCCGAACCGGGACCGGTTCGCTCATCTCTACTAATAAGACTTTTGGCACTACAAGTCTTAAAGCAGATATTCAGGCTTCCACAACTTTCGGAATACATACCCTCTGCCATGTTACATAGTACATAATGATGTGCTCGTCACCTATATGACCAATCCATCTTTTGGACTGGGTGTCATTAGTAGTACTTATATGGTCACAGTTACGTATGTCATGATATTACTTTTAAAAAAGATAGTCAGGTATTTAAAGTTTTTTGAATGAATGTTAAGTCTGGCCAAGTCAGGAGCCTGGCAAGTTATCCATACTAAAGGATCTGTAGAAGAATGTAACATGGTCAAATTTGACCCATGAAAACACATTTAAAAATCTGCATCACAATAAAATGCACTGATCATCTACTTTCCATAAATTATTAGCAAATTGGTTTAATTACACCTATCCAAAAAATGTACCAGCCTCCTCCATAGCCCCTCTAGCTGTCCTAACCATCGCCAAGATAGGTGTCTTTTCTACCATTGTAAGTAAAAGTCATCTTTAATCAATTTGCTCCTAATTTAGACAAAATAGCTGGAACATTTATCACACAAACTGTACATGTGAGGTCTGCCTATTTTACAACAGGTGTAATATGTAGTTATGAAACGTCCATTTTTTTATTTGCCTGGACTACACTACTTCTTTATTTTCGTAGGTATTAGTACATGATGATGTGGTCTACACCTATAGGACCCATCCATCTCTTGGACTGTCATTAACAGTACTTGTTTGGCAACAACTATCTAATCACATCTCAATATTACTTTTAAAAATAAAGTCGGTCGGGCATATAAAGTTTAAAACTACATTTCCTGGCTTCCTAAGGGAACTCCAGTATCAATCTACACAGATCCTTGGTATACCAGGTTTCTCCCTGGGCAGTCCGTGTCTGCACTGGGCCCACAAGGGATAGCACTTCAGCAGTTCCCATTGCGATCCCTGACTCTCCTGAGACCTCCGCCTGCCGGTTCCCTTTAGCTGCTCACTAACCTGCACCAGCTGGCTCCTCAGCTTCTTGATGCCATCCACCTGCGCTGCCTCTCCAATAAGATCCATCAGTTGTTCCCGGGCCTTCTGCTGCTGCCGCTCCGCTCACACAGCTCCGCACCACTTCAGGAGTCTTCATGCATCCGCTGATCCACAAGCAAAGGCTGCATGCAGTGTGCAACGTATATTCTTGGAGCCGCCAATCCACCGCAACCAACACTGTGCAACCGCCAACCATTCCTCCCGAATGGCTGCTTGCACTCTAGCACCGTATGTGATGGTGGTACTCACTCTACTTGCTTCTCAGGTACATTGAGGTAGGCACAGGTGGCACTTTGAACACAAAGTCCAGCCTGCTTTGTTTAAACTGCATAAAGCATGCCACCAGTATACAAGATAAATAGCATTTCAGTGCAGGAAAACAACATATGCATTTTCCCCATGGCATTTTAGTTTTAGCTCAGTATGTCACAGGATCAAGTCTTCTTGCAAGAAGACCAAAGTCAGTATATTTAACCCCCCTCACAACACATACAGACCATGTGCCAAACAAACTGACACAATTTTAAAAGCCTGAGACACACCCATGGGCAGAAGTATGTGGATAGCCAGACCCACCCATCTCTCTGGCTATCTGTAAAACCTGTCCCTGGAATGCCCTATTAAGACTTGTGGCACTACAAGTCTTAGAGCAGATATTCAGGCTTCACAACTTTCAGAATACATACCCTCTGCCATGTTACATAGTACATAATGATGTGCTCGTCACCTATATGACCAATCCATCTTTTGGACTGGGTGTCATTAGTAGTACTTATATGGTCACAGTTACGTATGTCATAATATTACTTTTAAAAAAGATAGTCAGGTATTTAAAGTTTTTTGAATGAATGTTAATTCTGGCCAAGTCAGGAGCCTGGCAACTTATCCATACTAAAGGATCTGTAGAAGAATGTAACATGGTCAAATTTGACCCATGAAAACACATTTAAAAATCTGCATCACAATAAAATGCACTGATCATCTACTTTCCATAAATTATTAGCAAATTGGTTTAATTACACCTATCCAAAAAATTTACCAGCCTCCTCCATAGCCCCTCTAGCTGTCCTAACCATCGCCAAGATAGGTGTCTTTTCTACCATTGTAAGTAGAAGTCATCTTTAATCAATTTGCTCCTAATTTAGACAAAATAGCTGGAACGTTTATCACACAAACTGTACATGTGAGGTCTGCCTATTTTACAACAGGTGTAGTATGTAGTTATGAAACGTCCATTTTTTTTTATTTGCCTAGACTACACTACTTCTTTATTTTCGTAGCTATTAGTACATGATGATGTGGTCTACACCTATAGGACCCATCCATCTCTTGGACTGTCATTAACAGTACTTGTTTGGCAACAACTACCTAATCACATCTCAATATTACTTTTAAAAATAAAGTCGGTCGGGCATATAAAGTTTAAAGTTACATTTCCTGGCTTCCCAAGGGAACTCCAGTATCAATCTGCACAGATCCTCAGTATACCAGGTTTCTCCCTGGGCAGTCCATGTCTGCACTGGGCCCACAAGGGATTGCACTTCAGCAGTTCCCATTGCGATCCCTGACTCTCCTGAGACCTTCGCCTGCCGGTCCCCTTTAGCTGCTCACTTACCTGCACCAGCTGGCTCCTCAGCTTCTTGATGCCATCCACCTGCGCTGCCTCTCCAATAAGATCCATAAGTTGTTCCCGGGCCTTCTGCTGCTGCCGCTCCACTCACACAGCTCCGCACCACTTCAGGAGTCTTCATGCATCCGCTGATCCACAAGCAAAAGCTGCATGCAGTGTGCAACGTATATTCTTGGAGCCACCAATCCACCGCAACCAACACTGTGCAACCGCCAACCGTTCCTCCCGGACGACTGCTTGCACTCTAGCACCGTATGTGATGGGGGTACTCATTCTACTTGCTTCTCAGTTACATTGAGGTAGGCACAGGAGGCACTTTGAATACAAAGTCCAGCCTGCTTTATTTAAACTGCATAAAGCATGCCACCAGCATACGAGATAAATGGCATTTCAGTGCAGGAAAACAACATGCATTTTCCCCATGGCATTTTAGTTTTAGCTCAGTACGTCACAGGATCAAGTCTTCTCGCAGGAAGACCAAAGTCAGTATATTTAACCCCCCTCACAACACATACAGACCATGTGCCAAACAAACTGACACAATTTTAAAAGCCTGAGACCCACCCATGGGCAGAAGTATGTGGATAGTCAGACCCACCCATCTCTCTGGCTATCTGTAAAACTTGTCCCTGGAATGCCCTAATAAGACTTGTGGCACTACAAGTCTTAGAGCAGATATTCAGGCTTCCACAACTTTCGGAATACATACCCTCTGCCATGTTACATAGTACATAATGATGTGCTCGTCACCTACAGTGCCTACAAGTAGTATTCAACCCCCTGCAGATTTAGCAGGTTTGATAAGATGCAAATAAGTTAGAGCTTGCAAACTTCAAACAAGAGCAGGATTTATTAATAGATGCATAAATCCTACAAACCAACAAGTTATGTTGCTCAGTTAAATTTTAATAAATTTTCAACATAAAAGTGTGGGTCAATTATTATTCAACCCCTAGGTTTAATATTTTGTGGAAAAACCCTTGTTTGCAATTACAGCTAATAATCGTCTTTATAAGACCTGATCAGGCCGGCACAGGTCTCTGGAGTTATCTTGGCCCACTCCTCCATGCAGATCTTCTCCAAGTTATCTAGGTTCTTTGGGTGTCTCATGTGGACTTTAATCTTGAGCTCCTTCCACAAGTTTTCAATTGGGTTAAGGTCAGGAGACTGACTAGGCCACTGCAACACCTTGATTTTTTCCCTCTTAAACCAGGCCTTGGTTTTCTTGGCTGTGTGATTTGGGTCGTTGTCTTGTTGGAAGATGAAATGACGACCC
Source organism: Anomaloglossus baeobatrachus (assembly GCF_048569485.1). NCBI lineage: Eukaryota > Metazoa > Chordata > Amphibia > Anura > Aromobatidae > Anomaloglossus > Anomaloglossus baeobatrachus. Next base: position 110,836,190 of record NC_134354.1, on the reverse strand, counting down.
ATCTTAAGATCCTTGATGGAGGAGCGGAGGTTCTTGGCCAAAATCTCCAGGTTGGCCGTGCTATCCATCTTCCCATGGATGCGGACCAGATGGCCAGGCCCTTTGGCTGAGAAACAGCCCCACAGCATGATGCTGCCACCACCATGCTTGACTGTAGGGATGGTATTCTTGGGGTCGTATGTAGTGCCATCCAGTCTCCAAACGTCACGTGTGTGGTTGGCACCAAAGATCTCGATCTTGGTCTCATTAGACCAGAGAACCTTGAACCAGTCTGTCTCAGAGTCCTCCAAGTGATCATGAGCAAACTCTAGACAAGCCTTGACATGACGCTTTGAAAGTAAAGGTACCTTATGGGCTCGTCTGGAACGGAGACCATTGCGGTGGAGAACGTTACTTATGGTATTGACTGAAACCAATGTCCCCACTGCCATGAGATCTTCCCGGAGCTCCTTCCTTGTTGTCCTTGGGTTAGCCTTGACTCTTCGGACAAGCCTGGCCTCGGCACGGGTGGAAACTTTCAAAGGCTGTCCAGGCCGTGGAAGGCTAACAGTAGTTCCATAAGCCTTCCACTTCCGGATGATGCGCCCAACAGTCGAGACAGGTAAGCCCAACTCCTTGAAAAGGGTTTTGTACCCCTTGCCAGCCTTGTGACCCTCCACGATCTTGTCTCTGATGGCCTTGGAATGCTCCTTTGTCTTTCCCATGTTGACCAAGTATGAGTGCTGTTCACAAGTGTGGGGAGGGTCTTAATTAGTCAGAAAAGGCTGAAAAAAGAGATAATTATTCCAAACATGTGAAGCTCATTGTTCTTTGTGCCTGAAATACTTCTTAATACTTTAGGGGAACCAAACAGAATTCTGGTGGTTTGAGGGGTTGAATAATAAATGACCCTCTGAATCAACTTTTCACAATTAAAAAAAAAAAAAAAAAAAGAAATAACATTCTTTTTTCCTGCAGTGCATTTCACACTTCCAGGCTGATCTACAGTCCAAATGTCACAATGCCAAGTTAATTCCGAATGTGTAAACCTGCTAAATCTGCAGGGGGTTGAACACTACTTGTAGGCACTGTAAATGACCAATCCATCTTTTGGACTGGGTGTCATTAGTAGTACTTATATGGTCACAATTACGTATGTCATGATATTACTTTTAAAAAAGATAGTCAGGTATTTAAAGTTTTTTGAATGAATGTTAAGTCTGGCCAAGTCAGGAGCTTGGCAACTTATCCATACTAAAGGATCTGTAGAAGAATGTAACATGGTTAAATTTGACCCATGAAAACACATTTAAAAATCTGCATCACAATAAAATGCACTGATCATCTACTTTCCATAAATTATTAGCAAATTGGTTTAATTACACCTATCCAAAAAATTTAACAGCCTCCTCCATAGCCCCTCTAGCTGTCCTAACCATCGCCAAGATAGGTGTCTTTTCTACCATTGTAAGTAGAAGTCATCTTTAATCAATTTGCTCCTAATTTAGACAAAATAGCTGGAACGTTTATCACACAAACTGTACATGTGAGGTCTGCCTATTTTACAACAGGTGTAATATGTAGTTATGAAACGTCCATTTTTTTATTTGCCTGGACTACACTACTTCTTTATTTTCGTAGGTATTAGTACATGATGATGTGGTCTACACCTATAGGACCCATCCATCTCTTGGACTGTCATTAACAGTACTTGTTTGGCAACAACTATCTAATCACATCTCAATATTACTTTTAAAAATAAAGTCGGTCGGGCATATAAAGTTTAACGTTACATTTCCTGGCTTCCCAAGGGAACTCCAGTATCAATCTGCACAGATCCTCAGTATACCAGGATTCTCCCTGGGCAGTCCGTGTCTGCACTGGGCCCACAAAGGATTGCACTTCAGCAGTTCCCATTGCGATCCCTGACTCTCCTGAGACCTCCGCCTGCCGGTCACCTTTAGCTGCTCACTAACCTGCACCAGCTGGCTCCTCAGCTTCTTGATGCCTCCACCTGCGCTGCCTCTACAATAAGATCCATCAGTTGTTGCCGGGCCTTCTGCTGCTGCCGCTCCGCTCACACAGCTCCGCACCACTTCAGGAGTCTTCATGCATCCGCTGATCCACAAGCAAAAGCTGCATGCAGTGTGCAACGTATATTCTTGGAGCCGCCAATCCACCGCAACCAACACTGTGCAACCGCCAACCGTTCCTCCCGGACGACTGCTTGCACTCTAGCACCGTATGTGATGGGGGTAATCACTCTACTTGCTTCTCAGTTACATTGAGGTAGGCACAGGCGGCACTTTGAATACAAAGTCCAGCCTACTTTATTTAAACTGCATAAAGCATGCCACCAGTATACGAGATAAACGGCATTTCATTGCAGGAAAACAACATATGCATTTTCCCCATGGCATTTTAGTTTTAGCTCAGTACGTCGCAGGATCAAGTCTTCTTGCAAGAAGACCAAAGTCAGTATATTTAACCCCCCTCACAACACATACAGACCGTGTGCCAAACAAACTGACACAATTTTAAAAGCCTGAGACACACCCATGGGCAGAAGTATGTGGATAGCCAGACCCACCCATCTCTCTGGCTATCTGTAAAACCTGTCCCTGCAATGCCCTAATAAGACTTGTGGCACTACAAGTCTTAGAGCAGATATTCAGGCTTCCACAACTTTCGGAATACATACCCTCTGCCATGTTACATAGTACATAATGATGTGCTCGTCACCTATATGACCAATCCATCTTTTGGACTGGGTGTCATTAGTAGTACTTATATGGTCACAGTTACGTATGTCATGATATTACTTTTAAAAAAGATAGTCAGGTATTTAAAGTTTTTTGAATGAATGTTAAGTCTGGCCAAGTCAGGAGCTTGGCAACTTATCAATGCTAAAGGATCTGTAGAAGAATGTAACATGGTCAAATTTGACCCATGAAAACACATTTAAAAATCTGCATCACAATAAAATGCACTGATCATCTACTTTCCATAAATTATTAGCAAATTGGTTTAATTACACCTATCCAAAAAATTTACCAGCCTCCTCCATAGCCCCTTTAGCTGTCCTAACCATCGCCAAGATAGGTGTCTTTTCTACCATTGTAAGTAGAAGTCATCTTTAATCAATTTGCTCCTAATTTAGACAAAATAGCTGGAACTTTTATCACACAAACTGTACATGTGAGGTCTGCCTATTTTACAACAGGTGTAATATGTAGTTATGAAACGTCCATTTTTTTTATTTGCCTGGACTACACTACTTCTTTATTTTCGTAGGTATTAGTACATGATGATGTGGTCTACACCTATAGGACCCATCCATCTCTTGGACTGTCATTAACAGTACTTGTTTGGCAACAACTATCTAATCACATCTCAATATTACTTTTAAAATTAAAGTCGGTCGGGCATATAAAGTTTAACGTTACATTTCCTGGCTTCCCAAGGGAACTCCAGTATCAATCTGCACAGATCCTCAGTATACCAGGTTTCTCCCTGGGCAGTCCATGTCTGCACTGGGCCCACAAGGGATTGCACTTCAGCAGTTCCCATTGCGATCCCTGACTCTCCTGAGACCTCCGCCTGCCGGTCCCCTTTAGCTGCTCACTAACCTGCACCAGCTGGCTCCTCAGCTTCTTGATGCCATCCACCTGCGCTGCCTCTCCAATAAGATCCATCAGTTGTTCCCGGGCCTTCTGCTGCTGCCGCTCCGCTCACACAGCTCCGCACCACTTCAGGAGTCTTCATGCATCCGCTGATCCACAAGCAAAAGCTGCATGCAGTGTGCAACGTATATTCTTGGAGCCGCCAATCCACCGCAACCAACACTGTGCAACCGCCAACCGTTCCTCCCGGACGACTGTTTCCACTCTAGCACAGTATGTGATGGGGGTACTCACTCTACTTGCTTCTCAGTTACATTGAGGTAGGCACAGGAGGCATTTTGAATACAAAGTCCAGCCTGCTTTATTTAAACTGCATACAGCATGCCACCAGTATACGAGATAAATGGCATTTCAGTGCAGGAAAACAACATATGCATTTTCCCCATGGCATTTTAGTTTTAGCTCAGTACGTCGCAGGATCAAGTCTTCTTGCAAGAAGACCAAAGTCAGTATATTTACCCCCCCTCACAACACATACAGACCATGTGCCAAACAAACTGACACAATTTTAAAAGCCTGAGACACACCCATGGGCAGAAGTATGTGGATAGCCAGACCCACCCATCTCTCTGGCTATCTGTAGAACCTGTCCCTGGAATGCCTTAATATGACTTGTGGCACTACAAGTCTTAGAGCAGATATTCAGGCTTCCACAACGTTCGGAATACATACCCTCTGCCATGTTACATAGTACATAATGATATGCTCGTCACCTATATGACCAATCCATCTTTGGACTGGGTGTCATTAGTAGTACTTATATGGTCACAGTTACGTATGTCATGATATTACTTTTAAAAAAGATAGTCAGGTATTTAAAGTTTTTTGAATGAATGTTAAGTCTGGCCAAGTCAGGAGCTTGGCAACTTATCCATACTAAATGATCTGTAGAAGAATGTAACATGGTCAAATTTGACCCATGAAAACACATTTAAAAATCTGCATCACAATAAAATGCACTGATCATCTACTTTCCATAAATTATTAGCAAATTGGTTTAATTACACCTATCAAAAAAATTTACCAGCCTCCTCCATAGCCCCTCTAGCTGTCCTAACCATCGCCAAGATAGGTGTCTTTTCTACCATTGTAAGTAGAAATCATCTTTAATCAATTTGCTCCTAATTTAGACAAAATAGCTGGAACGTTTATCACACAAACTGTACATGTGAGGTCTGCCTATTTTACAACAGGTGTAATATGTAGTTATGAAAGTCCATTTTTTTATTTGACTGGACTACACTACTTCTTTATTTTCGTAGGTATTAGTACATGATGATGTGGTCTACACCTATAGGACCCATCCATCTCTTGGACTGTCATTAACAGTACTTGTTTGGCAACAACTATCTAATCACATCTCAATATTACTTTTAAAAATAAAGTCGGTCGGGCATATAAAGTTTAACGTTACATTTCCTGGCTTCCCAAGGGAACTCCAGTATCAATCTGCACAGATCCTCAGTATACCAGGTTTCTCCCTGGGCAGTCCGTGTCTGCACTGGGCCCACAAGGGATTGCACTTCAGCAGTTCCCATTGCGATCCCTGACTCTCCTGAGACCTCCGCCTGCCGGTCCCCTTTAGCTGCTCACTAACCTGCACCAGCTGGCTCCTCAGCTTCTTGATGCCATCCACCTGCGCTGCCTCTCCAATAAGATCCATCAGTTGTTCCCGGGCCTTCTGCTGCTGCCACTCCGCTCACACAGCTCCGCACCACTTCAGGAGTCTTCATGCATCCGCTGATCCACAAGCAAAAGCTGCATGCAGTGTGCAACGTATATTCTTGGAGCCGCCAATCCACCGCAACCAACACTGTGCAACCGCCAACCGTTCCTTCCGGACGACTGCTTGCACTCTAGCACCGTATGTGATGGGGGTACTCACTCTACTTGATTCTCAGTTACATTGAGGTAGGCACAGGAGGCACTTTGAATACAAAGTCCAGCCTGCTTTATTTAAACTGCATAAAGCATGCCACCAGTATACGAGATAAATGGCATTTCAGTGCAGGAAAACAACATATGCATTTTCCCCATGGCATTTTAGTTTTAGCTCAGTACGTCGCAGGATCAAGTCTTCTTGCAAGAAGACCAAAGTCAGTATATTTAACCCCCCTCACAACACATACAGACCATGTGCCAAACAAACTGACACAATTTTAAAAGCCTGAGACACACCCATGGGCAGAAGTATGTGGATAGCCAGACCCACCCATCTCTCTGGCTATCTGTAAAACCTGTCCCTGGAATGCCCTAATAAGACTTGTGGACTACAAGTCTTAGAGCAGATATTCAGGCTTCCACAACTTTCGGAATACATACCCTCTGCCATGTTACATAGTACATAATGGTGTGCTCGTCACCTATATGACCAATACATCTTTTGGACTGGGTGTCATTAGTAGTACTTAAATGGTCACAGTTACGTATGTCATGATATTATTTTTTAAAAAGATAGTCAGGTATAGAGATGAGCGAACCGGTCCCGGTTCGGCTCGAGGTCGGTTCGCCGAACGGACCTCCCGTTCGAGTTCGGCTCGTCGAACGTTCGACGAACCGAACTCGAGCCAATAGGAAACAATGGCAGGCAATCACAAACACAGTAAAACACCTAGAAAACACCCTCAAAGGTGTCCAAAAGGTGACAAACAACTCAAACACATTGGAAAGTGACAAGGACATATACTCATGCAAAAACAAAACAGCTGGACAAGGAAAAAGAGGAGGACACACAGATATAGGCATGGCACGCCATTCTAAAATCATGTAAAACACCGCAAGGTGACTCCAAGCATAGTCTCCCTTTTTTTCCAAAAATTGGGCCCCACACCCACCCACCCATTCAGTGGCAGCAGTTGGGCCCCAGTTGTACAATTCACAGCTAGATTTGCAGCAAGCACATTCAAAAATACGCCATTCTTATCCGTCCCCAGGATGACACCGGGGTAGGTAGCAAAGTCTTTCCTGATCCCAGCTCTGTTCATCTTGGCTTCTTTTAAAAACACAGCAAGCAAGGGTTACTCCAAGCGGAGTCTCCCTTTTTTTCCAAAAATTGTGCCCCACACACACCCACCCATTCAGTGGCAGCACTTCTGCCCTAGTTGTACACTTCACAGCTAGATTTGCATCAAGCACATTCAAAAATACGCCATTCTTATCCGTCCCCAGGATGACACCGGGGTAGGTAGATAAAGTCTTTGCTGACCCATGACTTGTTCATCTTGGCTTCTTTTAAAAACACAGCAAGCAAGGGTTACTCCAAGCGGAGTCTCCCTTTTTTTTCCAAAAATTGGGCCCCACACACACCCACCCATTCAGTGGCAGCACTTGTGCCCTTGTTGTACACTTCACAGCTAGATTTGCATCAAGCACATTCCAAAATACGCCATAATTAACCGTCCCCAGCATGACACCGGGGTAGGTAGCAAAGTCTTTCCTGATCCCAGCTCTGTTCATCTTGGCTTCTTTTAAAAACACAGCAAGCAAGGGTTACTCCAAGCGGAGTCTCCCTTTTTTCCAAAAATTGGGCCACACAGACACCCACCCCATCAGTGGCAGCACTTGGGCCCTAGTTGCAAACAGGATGTTTTGATTTGCATCAAGCACATTCAAAAATACGCCATTCTTATCCGTCCCCAGGATGACACCGGGGTAGGTAGCAAAGTCTTTCCTGATCCCAGCTCTGTTCATCTTGGCTTCTTTTAAAAACAATGTAAGCAAGGGTTACTCCAAGCGGAGTCTCCCTTTTTTTCCAAAAATTGGGCCCCACACACACCCACCCATTCAGTGGCAGCACTTGTGCCCTAGTTGTACACTTCACAGCTAGATTTGCATCAAGCACATTCAAAAATACGCCATTCTTATCCGTCCCCAGGATGACACCGGGGTAGGTAGATAAAGTCTTTGCTGACCCATGACTTGTTCATCTTGGCTTCTTTTAAAAACAATGTAAGCAAGGGTTACTCCAAGCGGAGTCTCCCTTTTTTTCCAAAAATTGGGCCCCACACACACCCACCCATTCAGTGGCAGCACTTGTGCCCTTGTTGTACACTTCACAGCTAGATTTGCATCAAGCACATTCCAAAATACGCCATAATTAACCGTCCCCAGCATGACACCGGGGTAGGTAGCAAAGTCTTTCCTGATCCCAGCTCTGTTCATCTTGGCTTCTTTTAAAAACACAGCAAGCAAGGGTTACTCCAAGCGGAGTCTCCCTTTGTTCCAAAAATTGGGCCACACAGACACCCACCCCATCAGTGGCAGCACTTGGGCCCTAGTTGCAAACAGGATGTTTTGATTTGCATCAAGCACATTCAAAAATACGCCATTCTTATCCGTCCCCAGGATGACACCGGGGTAGGTAGCAAAGTCTTTCCTGATCCCAGCTCTGTTCATCTTGGCTTCTTTTAAAAACACAGCAAGCAAGGGTTACTCCAAGCGGAGTCTCCCTTTTTTTCCAAAAATTGGGCCCCACACACCCACCCATTCAGTGGCAGCACTTGTGCCCTAGTTGTACACTTCACAGCTACATTTGCATCAAGCACATTCAAAAATACGCCATAATTAACCGTCCCCAGCATGACACCGGGGTAGGTAGCAAAGTCTTTCCTGATCCCAGCTCTGTTCATCTTGGCTTCTTTTAAAAACAATGTAAGCAAGGGTTACTCCAAGCGGAGTCTCCCTTTTTTCCAAAAATTGGGCCCCACACAGACACCTTATCAGTGGCAGCACTTGTGCCCTAGTTGCAAACAGGATGTTTTGATTTGCATCAAGCACATTCCAAATCAACAAGCATTTACTCTCCCCAGGATGACACAGGGGTAGTAAATTCCTTCTGGATCCATGACTTGTTCATTTTGATGAACGTCAGTCTGTCCACATTGTCACTGGACAGACGCGTGCGCTTATCTGTCAGCACACACCCAGCAGCACTGAATACACGTTCAGAGACAACGCTGGCAGCTGGACACGACAAAATCTCCAAGGCGTAAGTTGCGAGCTCTGGCCATTTTTCTAGGTTTGAAGCCCAAAAGGAGCAAGGCTCCAGTTGCACAGTCATGGCATCGATGTTCATTTGGAGATACTCCTGTATCATCCTCTCCAGCCGTTGACTATGTGTCAGACTTGTTGTCTCTGGTGGCCTTGCAAAAGAGGGTCTAAAAAAATTATGAAAAGATTCCATAAAATTGCTGTTACCGGCACCAGATACGGTCCTACTGGTACGGGTAGACTGTTGAAGATGACGAGACCGTCCCATGTTTGTCAAGTTACAACTGGGAGATTCCCTCCCTGCACCTGCACGGTTGTTTGGTGGAAAAGCCGAGCTAAGATCGAGTAACAGCTTCTGCTGATACTCCTGCATACGTGCGTCCCTTTCTATGGCTGGAATTATGTCACAAAATTTGGACTTGTACCGGGGATCTAATAGTGTGGCAATCCAGTAGTCATCATCACTTCTAATTTTGACAATACGACTGTCATGTTGGAGGTAGTGCAACAAAAAGGCACTCATGTGTCTTGCGCAGCCATGCGGACCAAGTCCACGCTGTGTTTGTGGCATAGAGGTGCTACCCGTTCTTTCTTCCTCTGACATCTCCCCCCAACCTCTTTCAACTGAAATTTGACCAAGGTCTCCCTCATCCGCTGAGTCTTCCATGTCCATGGACAGTTCGTCCTCCATTTCTTCATGTTCTCCTGCACCTTGCTCAACATTTCGCCTGCTACTATGCGCCCTTGTCGATCCCTGTCCCCCATGGTCCCATGCCTGCTGCGTTGGTGATGATGAACGTCTGGACCTTGGTGATGTTGTTGTCCCTTGCGCATATGAATCCTCCTGTAGTTCCTCCCCTTCATGTTGTCCCACCCCCTGACTCCGAATAGTGTTTAGCGTGTGCTCCAGCATGTAAATGACTGGAATCGTCATGCTGATAATGGCATTGTCAGAGCTAAACATATTCGTCGCCATGTCGAAACTGTGCAGAAGGGTGCATAGGTCCTTGATCTGAGACCACTCCATCAGGGTGATCTGCCCCACCTCTGCATCTCGTTGGCCCAGGCTATACGTCATGACGTATTGCACCAGGGCTCTGCGGTGCTGCCACAGTCGCTGTAACATGTGGAGAGTTGAATTCCAGCGTGTCGCCACATCGCATTTCAGGCGATGAACCGGCAGGCCGAAAGACTTCTGGAGCGATGCAAGTCGCTCTGCTGCGGCGCTTGAACGGCGGAAGTGAGCTGACAGTTTTCGTGCCCTGTTCAGAAGGCCATCTAGGCCGGGATAGTGTGTTAAAAATTGCTGGACGACAAGGTTCAACACGTGAGCCATACAAGGTACGTGTGTCACCTTGCCCAGGCGAAGTGCCGCACCCAGGTTTGCAGCATTGTCGCACACGGCCTTACCAGGCTGCAGGTTGAGTGGAGACAACCATTTATTAAACTCGGACCGCAGAGCTGACCACAACTCCTCAGCTGTGTGACTCTTATTCCCAAGACATGTCAAGCTAAAGACTGCCTGATGCCGTTGCGCTCTGCTGCCAGCATAGTAATGAGGGGTGCGTGATTCCTTCTGCGCAGTGAGAACGCTGGTGGCCTGACCAGGCAGGCTTGGGGCGGAGGTGGAGGACCCAGATGAGGTGGAGGATGCAGAAGCTGTGGCGGAACTTGGACAGACATAGGATTGACACACAAGTCGTGGGGACGGCAAGACTTGTGCAGCAGACCCTTCACCATCTATCACCATAGTTACCCAGTGCCCAGTCAGCGACATGTAACGTCCCTGTCCATGCTTACTGGTCCAAGTATCGGTGGTGAAATGCACCCGTTCACACACAGAGTTTCTCAAGGAAGCGGTGATGTTGTGTGCGACATGCTGGTGTAGCGCGGGCACACCTTTCTTAGAGAAGTAGTGGCGACTAGGCATCTGGTACTGGGGCACAGCGACAGACATAAGGTCTCTAAAATCCTGTGTGTCCACTAGGCGGAAAGGCAGCATTTCGGTAGCCAACAGCTTACAGAGGAATAGAGTCAACCTCTTAGCTTTGTCATGGGTCGGAGGAAGTGGCCTTTTATTTGACCACATCTGAGGGACAGAGATCTGGCTGCTGTGTGTAGACGGTGTTGAGTAGGGTGTCCCTGGAAAAATGCAGGTTTGTGAGGAAAGTGCAGGCGGAGACATGATGTTGCCTTGATCCAACGTTGGTGCTATCGATGTCTGAGAGAGCTGTACACACTCACTTGTTTCCCCTTCCAAACCAACTGACGACCTTACAAGCAAACTGCCTGTTGCGGTTACAGTGGTGGAAGTTTTGCGTGGAAAAACAGGTGTGACAGCTGTCCCCACAGTCCTAGAAGATGAAGAGCGCGCGGATGCACTGGAAGGGGCGGGCGGTGGATGGTTCGCTCCGCTAGGCCGCATTGCAGCACGGTGAGCTTCCCACCGGGACTTATGATATTTATTCATGTGACGATTCATGGAAGAAGTTGTCAAACTGCTGAGGTTTTGACCTCTACTAAGAGAATCATGACAAATGTTACATATCACATGATTTGGGCGATCTTTTTCGATGTCAAAAAAGGACCAGGCTAGGCAAGGCTTAGAGGCCATGCGACCTGTTGATCCACCCCGAATAATGCTCATAGGCAGAGTGGTGGCTGAGGATGCAGTTGTAGACGTGCTACCAGTGCTCCGACTCTGTCCAGGAAGGCGCAAGGTAACTTCGTCGTCGGTTGCATCCTCCTCCACCGCCTCTGTTGACCTCCTCGAGTGCCTGACTGGGGGTTGACAGTAGGTGGGATCTAGAACGTCATCATCAATTGTTGTGTTTGCACTCCCCTCCCCCTCAGACCGAGCCTCTTCTTGCCCTGACCGAATATTTAAGTTGTAATCCCAATCGGGTATCTGCGTCTCATCTTCATCAGTATGTTCCTCATTGTCTATAACCACAGGTGTTACAGTTTGTGACAAAGGGTCAACATTATGCTCAGAAACTTGGTCCTCACGGCCTGAATCAGAGTCACAAAGGTTCTGGGCATCACTGCAGACCATTTCCTGTTCTGTACTCACTGTAGCTTGGGAGCAGACCTCTGATTCCCAGGCTATAGTGTGACTGAACAGCTCTGCAGACTCAGCCATCTCAGTTCCACCATACTGTGCAGGGCTGATGGAGACTTCAGAGCTAGGAGAAATCAAGTGTGATTGGGATGACAACTCAGAGGACTGGTGTTTTTTGGATGCGGTACTTGAAGTGGCTGAGAGGGCACTTGTTGGACCACTTGAGATCCATTCAAGCATTTTCCTTTTTTGCCCATCATCTACCTTTCTTCCTGTTGTTCGTGTCCGTAAAAAAGGGAGCACATCGGATTGTCCACGGTAAGTAGTAGACATCTTACTTTTGCTGGTAGATGGTCTATCTTCAGCAGATGATAATGGAGCTTTGCCACCTTCCCCACGGACAAAACCTTTTTTGCCTTTTCCACCACGCCTCTTCCCCTTTCCACCAGCATCTGTCATTTTGCCACTCATGTTGATTGCGACAAGATTGTGGACTGAAAATGTGGTAGTAAAAATTGAGAGGTGGTGAAGATTGCAGTGGTGGTCTAGCTTTATTAACAGCAGAATAATAAAGAATAAATATCCCTGACAATGCAACTTAGTTATAATTAGTTGGAGTGTGCAACGCAGGCAGATGCGCTCTGCAAATGTCTTGGCACTAGTGGGACTATAGCAAAGTCCAATAGCCACGTATAGGATGCCACTAGGTACACTGAGTGTTTGCTAGTATAATGGCTTAGTTATAATTAGTTGGAGTGTGCAACGCAGGCAGATGCGCTCTGCAAATGTCTTGGCACTAGTGGGACTATAGCAAAGTCCAATAGCCACGTATAGGATGCCACTAGGTACACTGAGTGTTTGCTAGTATAATGGCTTAGTTATAATTAGTTGGAGTGTGCAACGCAGGCAGATGCGCTCTGCAAATGTCTTGGCACTAGTGGGACTATAGCAAAGTCCAATAGCCACGTATAGGATGCCACTAGGTACACTGAGTGTTTGCTAGTATAATGGCTTAGTTATAATTAGTTGGAGTGTGCAACGCAGGCAGATGCGCTCTGCAAATGTCTTGGCACTAGTGGGACTATAGCAAAGTCCAATAGCCACGTATAGGATGCCACTAGGTACACTGAGTGTTTGCTAGTATAATGGCTTAGTTATAATTAGTTGGAGTGTGCAACGCAGGCAGATGCGCTCTGCAAATGTCTTGGCACTAGTGGGACTATAGCAAAGTCCAATAGCCACGTATAGGATGCCACTAGGTACACTGAGTGTTTGCTAGTATAATGGCTTAGTTATAATTAGTTGGAGTGTGCAACGCAGGCAGATGCGCTCTGCAAATGTCTTGGCACTAGTGGGACTATAGCAAAGTCCAATAGCCACGTATAGGATGCCACTAGGTACACTGAGTGTTTGCTAGTATAATGGCTTAGTTATAATTAGTTGGAGTGTGCAACGCAGGCAGACGTGCTGCAAATGTCTTGGCACTAGTGGGACTATAGCAAAGTCCAATAGCCACGTATAGGATGCCACTAGGTACACTGAGTGTTTGCTAGTATAATGGCTTAGTTATAATTAGTTGGAGTGTGCAACGCAGGCAGATGCGCTCTGCAAATGTCTTGGCACTAGTGGGACTATAGCAAAGTCCAATAGCCACGTATAGGATGCCACTAGGTACACTTAGTGTTTGCTAGTATAATGGCTTAGTTATAATTAGTTGGAGTGTGCAACGCAGGCAGATGCGCTCTGCAAATGTCTTGGCACTAGTGGGACTATAGCAAAGTCCAATAGCCACGTATAGGATGCCACTAGGTACACTGAGTGTTTGCTAGTATAATGGCTTAGTTATAATTAGTTGGAGTGTGCAACGCAGGCAGATGCGCTCTGCAAATGTCTTGGCACTAGTGGGACTATAGCAAAATCCAATAGCCACGTATAGGATGCCACTAGGTACACTGAGTGTTTGCTAGTATAATGGCTTAGTTATAATTAGTTGGAGTGTGCAACGCAGGCAGATGCGCTCTGCAAATGTCTTGGCACTAGTGGGACTATAGCAAAGTCCAATAGCCACGTATAGGATGCCACTAGGTACACTGAGTGTTTGCTAGTATAATGGCTTAGTTATAATTAGTTGGAGTGTGCAACGCAGGCAGATGCGCTCTGCAAATGTCTTGGCACTAGTGGGACTATAGCAAAGTCCAATAGCCACGTATAGGATGCCACTAGGTACACTGAGTGTTTGCTAGTATAATGGCTTAGTTATAATTAGTTGGAGTGTGCAACGCAGGCAGACGTGCTGCAAATGTCTTGGCACTAGTGGGACTATAGCAAAGTCCAATAGCCACGTATAGGATGCCACTAGGTACACTGAGTGTTTGCTAGTATAATGGCTTAGTTATAATTAGTTGGAGTGTGCAACGCAGGCAGATGCGCTCTGCAAATGTCTTGGCACTAGTGGGACTATAGCAAAGTCCAATAGCCACGTATAGGATGCCACTAGGTACACTGAGTGTTTGCTAGTATAATGGCTTAGTTATAATTAGTTGGAGTGTGCAACGCAGGCAGATGCGCTCTGCAAATGTCTTGGCACTAGTGGGACTATAGCAAAGTCCAATAGCCACGTATAGGATGCCACTAGGTACACTGAGTGTTTGCTAGTATAATGGCTTAGTTATAATTAGTTGGAGTGTGCAACGCAGGCAGATGCGCTCTGCAAATGTCTTGGCACTAGTGGGACTATAGCAAAATCCAATAGCCACGTATAGGATGCCACTAGGTACACTGAGTGTTTGCTAGTATAATGGCTTAGTTATAATTAGTTGGAGTGTGCAACGCAGGCAGATGCGCTCTGCAAATGTCTTGGCACTAGTGGGACTATAGCAAAGTCCAATAGCCACGTATAGGATGCCACTAGGTACACTGAGTGTTTGCTAGTATAATGGCTTAGTTATAATTAGTTGGAGTGTGCAACGCAGGCAGATGCGCTCTGCAAATGTCTTGGCACTAGTGGGACTATAGCAAAGTCCAATAGCCACGTATAGGATGCCACTAGGTACACTGAGTGTTTGCTAGTATAATGGCTTAGTTATAATTAGTTGGAGTGTGCAACGCAGGCAGACGTGCTGCAAATGTCTTGGCACTAGTGGGACTATAGCAAAGTCCAATAGCCACGTATAGGATGCCACTAGGTACACTGAGTGTTTGCTAGTATAATGGCTTAGTTATAATTAGTTGGAGTGTGCAACGCAGGCAGATGCGCTCTGCAAATGTCTTGGCACTAGTGGGACTATAGCAAAGTCCAATAGCCACGTATAGGATGCCACTAGGTACACTGAGTGTTTGCTAGTATAATGGCTTAGTTATAATTAGTTGGAGTGTGCAACGCAGGCAGATGCGCTCTGCAAATGTCTTGGCACTAGTGGGACTATAGCAAAGTCCAATAGCCACGTATAGGATGCCACTAGGTACACTGAGTGTTTGCTAGTATAATGGCTTAGTTATAATTAGTTGGAGTGTGCAACGCAGGCAGACGTGCTGCAAATGTCTTGGCACTAGTGGGACTATAGCAAAGTCCAATAGCCACGTATAGGATGCCACTAGGTACACTGAGTGTTTGCTAGTATAATGGCTTAGTTATAATTAGTTGGAGTGTGCAACGCAGGCAGATGCGCTCTGCAAATGTCTTGGCACTAGTGGGACTATAGCAAAGTCCAATAGCCACGTATAGGATGCCACTAGGTACACTGAGTGTTTGCTAGTATAATGGCTTAGTTATAATTAGTTGGAGTGTGCAACGCAGGCAGATGCGCTCTGCAAATGTCTTGGCACTAGTGGGACTATAGCAAAGTCCAATAGCCACGTATAGGATGCCACTAGGTACACTGAGTGTTTGCTAGTATAATGGCTTAGTTATAATTAGTTGGAGTGTGCAACGCAGGCAGATGCGCTCTGCAAATGTCTTGGCACTAGTGGGACTATAGCAAAGTCCAATAGCCACGTATAGGATGCCACTAGGTACACTGAGTGTTTGCTAGTATAATGGCTTAGTTATAATTAGTTGGAGTGTGCAACGCAGGCAGATGCGCTCTGCAAATGTCTTGGCACTAGTGGGACTATAGCAAAGTCCAATAGCCACGTATAGGATGCCACTAGGTACACTGAGTGTTTGCTAGTATAATGGCTTAGTTATAATTAGTTGGAGTGTGCAACGCAGGCAGATGCGCTCTGCAAATGTCTTGGCACTAGTGGGACTATAGCAAAGTCCAATAGCCACGTATAGGATGCCACTAGGTACACTGAGTGTTTGCTAGTATAATGGCTTAGTTATAATTAGTTGGAGTGTGCAACGCAGGCAGATGCGCTCTGCAAATGTCTTGGCACTAGTGGGACTATAGCAAAGTCCAATAGCCACGTATAGGATGCCACTAGGTACACTGAGTGTTTGCTAGTATAATGGCTTAGTTATAATTAGTTGGAGTGTGCAACGCAGGCAGATGCGCTCTGCAAATGTCTTGGCACTAGTGGGACTATAGCAAAGTCCAATAGCCACGTATAGGATGCCACTAGGTACACTGAGTGTTTGCTAGTATAATGGCTTAGTTATAATTAGTTGGAGTGTGCAACGCAGGCAGATGCGCTCTGCAAATGTCTTGGCACTAGTGGGACTATAGCAAAGTCCAATAGCCACGTATAGGATGCCACTAGGTACACTGAGTGTTTGCTAGTATAATGGCTTCGTTATAATTAGTTGGAGTGTGCAACGCAGGCAGATGCGCTCTGCAAATGTCTTGGCACTAGTGGGACTATAGCAAAGTCCAATAGCCACATATAGGATGCCACTAGGTACACTGAGTGTTTGCTAGTATAATGGCTTCGTTATAATTAGTTGGAGTGTGCAATGCAGGCAGATGCGCTCTGCAAATGTCTTGGCACTAGTGGGACTAAAGCAAAGTCCAATAGCCACGTATAGGATGCCACTAGGTACACTGAGTGTTTGCTAGTATAATGGCTTCGTTATAATTAGTTGGAGTGTGCAATGCAGGCAGATGCGCTCTGCAAAATGTCTTGGCACTAGTGGGACTAAAGCAAAGTCCAATAGCCACAGATAGGATGCCACTAGGTACACTGAGTGTTTGCTAGTATAATGGCTTAGTTATGAGTTGGAGTGTGCAGAGGACAAGAGGGTACAGTGGCAGGATTGTGGTGCTCTGGGTAGAGGAATGGAAGCCTGCCTTTCTATTCCCTCCTAATGGTGAAATGCAGGGAGGAAATCCCTGACCTTGGCTGCACAGACGCTGGCGCTGTTTTCAGGACCTGTCACCTTAACTCTGATTCTGCCGGTTTGAGCCCTTAAAAGGACTGCTATAAAGTGCTCTCCCTATGCTGTCTAACGCTGTGTATGCAGCGCATACAGCTGTATCGGCTATAGGACTCAGGATGACGGAGCTGCGACAGTGATGTCTGACACCAAAGACGCAGAAGGCAGATAATGGCGTCCGTGAAGAAAATGTCCGGTTTTATAATGCAGGGACATGTGACATGCAGATCCTATCACACATGCCGTTGCTTCTCTGGCTCAAAGTCCACTTAGCTGTGTGTGTGTCTGTGATTGGCTGACATGCTGGCCCGCCCCACAAGACGCGCGCGCTTAGGGAAGGAAGACAAGAAAAAAAAAAAAAAAATGGCCATTATAGAAACAGCAGTGGTCTGAAGGCGCTGTTCACGCACACTATACACTGAAATGTGATAATAGTTTGATTCACAGAGTGACTTACACTATTACAGCAGAAACCAAGCTATGATTTAGCTGTTTTTTGGCTGCCAGAACCGTTCTCGAACGTTTCTAGAACTATCGAGCTTTTGCAAAAAGCTCGAGTTCTAGTTCGATCTAGAACATGCCCCAAAATCACTCGAGCCTAGAACTGGAGAACCACGAACCACGAACCGCGCTCAACTCTAGTCAGGTATTTAAAGTTTTTTGAATGAATGTTAAGTCTGCCAAGTCAGGAGCTTGGCAACTTATCCATACTAAAGGATCTGTAGAAGAATGTAACATGGTCAAATTTGACCCATGAAAACACATTTAAAAATCTGCATCACAATAAAATGCACTGGTGAAAACACATTTAAAAATCTGCATCACAATAAAATGCACTGATCATCTACTTTCCATAAATTATTAGCAAATTGGTTTAATTACACCTATCCAAAAAATTTACCAGCCCCCTCCATAGTCCCTCTAGCTGTCCTAACCATCGCCAAGATAGGTGTCTTTTCTACCATTGTAAGTAGAAGTCATCTTTAATCAATTTGCTCCTAATTTAGACAAAATAGCTGGAATGTTTATCACACAAACTGTACATGTGAGGTCTGCCTATTTTACAACAGGTGTAATATGTAGTTATGAAAGTCCATTTTTTTATTTGACTGGACTACACTACTTCTTTATTTTCGTAGGTATTAGTACATGATGATGTGGTCTACACCTATAGGACCCATCCATCTCTTGGACTGTCATTAACAGTACTTGTTTGGCAACAACTATCTAATCACATCTCAATATTACTTTTAAAAAAAAAATCGGTCAGGCATATAAAGTTTAACGTTACATTTCCTGGCTTCCCAAGGGAACTCCAGTATCAATCTGCACAGATCCTCAGTATACCAGGATTCTCCCTGGGCAGTCCGTGTCTGCACTGGGCCCACAAGGGATTGCACATCAGCAGTTCCCATTGCGATCCCTGACTCTCCTGAGACCTCCGCCTGCCGGTCCCCTTTAGCTGCTCACTAACCTGCACCAGCTGGCTCCTCAGCTTCTTGATGCCATCCACCTGCGCTGCCTCTTCAATAAGATCCATCAGTTGTTCCCGGGCCTTCTGCTGCTGCCGCTCCGCTCACACAGCTCCGCACCACTTCAGGAGTCTTCATGCATCCGCTGATCCACAAGCAAAAGCTGCATGCAGTGTGCAACGTATATTCTTGGAGCCGCCAATCCACCGCAACCAACACTGTGCAACCGCCAACCGTTCCTCCCGGACGACTGCTTGCACTCTAGCACCATATGTGATGGGGGTACTCACTCTACTTGCTTCTCAGTTACATTGAGGTAGGCACAGGCGGCACTTTGAATACAAAGTCCAGTCTGCTTTATTTAAACTGCATAAAGCATGCCACCAGTATAGGAGATAAATGGCATTTCAGTGCAGGAAAAAAATATATGCATTTTCCCCATGGCATTTTAGTTTTAGCTCAGTACGTCGCAGGATCAAGTCTTCTTGCAAGAAGACCAAAGTCAGTATATTTAACCCCCCTCACAACACATACAGACCATGTGCCAAACAAACTGACACAATTTTAAAAGCCTGAGACACACCCATGGGCAGAAGTATGTGGATAGCCAGACCCACCCATCTCTCTGGCTATCTGTAAAACCTGTCCCTGGAATGCCCTAATAAGACTTGTGGCACTACAAGTCTTAGAGCAGATATTCAGGCTTCCACAACTTTTGGAATACATACCCTCTGCCATGTTACATAGTACATAATGAAGTGCTCGTCACCTATATGACCAATCCATCTTTTGGACTGGGTGTCATTAGTAGCACTTATATGGTCACAGTTACGTATGTCATGATATTACTTTTAAAAAATATAGTCAGGTATTTAAAGTTTTTTGAATGAATGTTAAGTCTGCCAAGTCAGGAGCTTGGCAACTTATCCATACTAAAGGATCTGTAGAAGAATGTAACATGGTCAAATTTGACCCATGAAAACACATTTAAATATCTGCTACACAATAAAATGCACTGATCATCTACTTTCCATAAATTATTAGCAAATTGGTTTAATTACACCTATCCAAAAAATTTACCAGCCTCCTCCATAGCCCCTCTAGCTGTCCTAACCATCGCCAAGATAGGTGTCTTTTCTACCATTGTAAGTAGAAGTCATCTTTAATCAATTTGCTCCTAATTTAGACAAAATAGCTGGAACGTTTATCACACAAACTGTACATGTGAGGTCTGCCTATTATACAGCAGGTGTAATATGTAGTTATGAAACGTCCATTTTTTTTATTTGCCTGGACTACACTACTTCTTTATTTTCGTAGGTATTAGTACATGATGATGTGGTCTACACCTATAGGACCCATCCATCTCTTGGACTGTCATTAACAGTACTTGTTTGGCAACAACTATCTAATCACATCTCAATATTACTTTTAAAAATAAAGTCGGTCGGGCATATAAAGTTTAACGTTACATTTCCTGGCTTCCCAAGGGAACTCCAGTATCAATCTGCACAGATCCTCAGTATACCAGGTTTCTCCCTGGGCAGTCCGTGTCTGCACTGAGCCCACAAGGGATTGCACTTCAGCAGTTCCCATTGCGATCCCTGACTCTCCTGAGACCTCCGCCTGCCGGTCCCCTTTAGCTGCTCACTAACCTGCACCAGCTGGCTCCTCAGCTTCTTGATGCCATCCACCTGCGCTGCCTCTCGAATAAGATCCATCAGTTTTTCCCGGGCCTTCTGCTGCTGCCGCTCCGCTCACACACCTCCGCACCACTTCAGGAGTCTTCATGCATCCGCTGATCCACAAGCAAAAGCTGCATGCAGTGTGCAACGTATATACTTGGAGCCGCCAATCCACCGCAACCAACACTGTGCAACCACCAACCGTTCCTCCCGGACGACTGCTTGCACTCTAGCACCGTATGTGATGGGGGTACTCACTCTACTTGCTTCTCAGTTACATTGAGGTAGGCACAGGCGGCACTTTGAATACAATGTCCAGCCTGCTTTATTTAAACTGCATAAAGCATGCCACCAGTATACGAGATAAATGGCATTTCAGTGCAGGAAAACAACATATGCATTTTCCCCATGGCATTTTAGTTTTAGCTCAGTACGTCACAGGATCAAGTCTTCTTGCAAGAAGACCAAAGTCAGTATATTTAACCCCCTCACAACACATACAGACCATGTGCCAAACAAACTGACACAATTTTAAAAGCCTGAGACACACCCATGGGCAGAAGTATGTGGATAGCCAGACCCACCCATCTCTCTGGCTATCTGTAAAACCTGTCCCTGGAATGCCCTAATAAGACTTGTGGCACTACAAGTCTTAGAGCAGATATTCAGGCTTCCACAACTTTCGGAATACATACCCTCTGCCATGTTACATAGTACATAATGATGTGCTCGTCACCTATATGACCAATCCATCTTTTGGACTGGGTGTCAATAGTAGTACTTATATGGTCACAGTTACGTATGTCATGATATTACTTTTAAAAAAGATAGTCAGGTATTTAAAGTTTTTTGAATGAATGTTAAGTCTGCCAAGTCAGGAGCTTGGCAACTTATCCATACTAAAGGATCTGTAGAAGAATGTAACATGGTCAAATTTGACCCATGAAAACACATTTAAAAATCTGCATCACAATAAAATGCACTGATCATCTACTTTCCATAAATTATTAGCAAATTGGTTTAATTACACCTATCCAAAAAATTTACCAGCCTCCTCCATAGCCCCTCTAGCTGTCCTAACCATCGCCAAGATAGGTGTCTTTTCTACCATTGTAAGTAGAAGTCATCTTTAATCAATTTGCTCCTAATTTAGACAAAATAGCTGGAACGATTATCACACAAACTGTACATGTGAGGTCTGCCTATTATACAGCAGGTGTAATATGTAGTTATGAAACGTCCATTTTTTTTATTTGCCTGGACTACACTACTTCTTTATTTTCGTAGGTATTAGTACATGATGATGTGGTCTACACCTATAGGACCCATCCATCTCTTGGACTGTCATTAACAGTACTTGTTTGGCAACAACTATCTAATCACATCTCAATATTACTTTTAAAAATAAAGTCGGTCGGGCATATAAAGTTTAACGTTACATTTCCTGGCTTCCCAAGGGAACTCCAGTATCAATCTGCACAGATCCTCAGTATACCAGGTTTCCCCCTGGGCAGTCCGTGTCTGCACTGAGCCCACAAGGGATTGCACTTCAGCAGTTCCCATTGCGATCCCTGACTCTTCTGAGACCTCCGCCTGCCGGTCCCCTTTAGCTGCTCACTAACCTGCACCAGCTGGCTCCTCAGCTTCTTGATGCCATCCACCTGCGCTGCCTCTCGAATAAGATCCATCAGTTTTTCCCGGGCCTTCTGCTGCTGCCGCTCCGCTCACACACCTCCGCACCACTTCAGGAGTCTTCATGCATCCGCTGATCCACAAGCAAAAGCTGCATGCAGTGTGCAACGTATATAATTGGAGCCGCCAATCCACCGCAACCAACACTGTGCAACCACCAACCGTTCCTCCCGGACGACTGCTTGCACTCTAGCACCGTATGTGATGGGGGTACTCACTCTACTTGCTTCTCAGTTACATTGAGGTAGGCACAGGCGGCACTTTGAATACAATGTCCAGCCTGCTTTATTTAAACTGCATAAAGCATGCCACCAGTATACGAGATAAATGGCATTTCAGTGCTGGAAAACAACATATGCATTTTCCCCATGGCATTTTAGTTTTAGCTCAGTACGTCACAGGATCAAGTCTTCTTGCAAGAAGACCAAAGTCAGTATATTTAACCCCCTCACAACACATACAGACCATGTGCCAAACAAACTGACACAATTTTAAAAGCCTGAGACACACCCATGGGCAGAAGTATGTGGATAGCCAGACCCACCCATCTCTCTGGCTATCTGTAAAACCTGTCCCTGGAATGCCCTAATAAGACTTGTGGCACTACAAGTCTTAGAGCAGATATTCAGGCTTCCACAACTTTCGGAATACATACCCTCTGCCATGTTACATAGTACATAATGATGTGCTCGTCACCTATATGACCAATCCATCTTTTGGACTGGGTGTCATTAGTAGTACTTATATGGTCACAGTTACGTATGTCATGATATTACTTTTAAAAAAGATAGTCAGGTATTTAAAGTTTTTTGAATGAATGTTAAGTCTGCCAAGTCAGGAGCTTGGCAACTTATCCATACTAAAGGATCTGTAGAAGAATGTAACATGGTCAAATTTGACCCATGAAAACACATTTAAAAATCTGCATCACAATAAAATGCACTGATCATCTACTTTCCATAAATTATTAGCAAATTGGTTTAATTACACCTATCCCAAAAATTTACCAACCTCCTCCAAAGCCCCTCTAGCTGTCCTAACCATCGCCAAGATAGGTGTCTTTTCTACCATTGTAAGTAGAAGTCATCTTTAATCAATTTGCTCCTAATTTAGACAAAATAGCTGGAACGTTTATCACACAAACTATACATGTGAGGTCTGCCTATTTTACAACAGGTGTAATATGTAGTTATGAAACGTCCATTTTTTTTATTTGCCTGGACTACACTACTTCTTTATTTTCGTAGGTATTAGTACATGATGATGTGGTCTACAACTATAGGACCCATCCATCTCTTGGACTGTCATTAACAGTACTTGTTTGGCAACAACTATCTAATCACATCTCAATATTACTTTTAAAAATAAAGTCGGTCGGGCATATAAAGTTTAATGTTACATTTCCTGGCTTCCCAAGGGAACTCCAGTATCAATCTGCACAGATCCTCAGTATACCAGGTTTCTCCCTGGGCAGTCAGTGTCTGCACTGGGCCCACAAGGGATTGCACTTCAGCAGTTCCCATTGCGATCCCTGACTCTCCTGAGACCTCCGCCTGCCGGTCCCCTTTAGCTGCTCACTAACCTGCACCAGCTGGCTCCTCAACTTCTTGATGCCATCCACCTGCGCTGCCTCTCCAATAAGATCCATCAGTTGTTCCCGGGCCTTCTGCTGCTGCCGCTCCGCTCACACAGCTCCGCACCACTTCAGGAGTCTTCATGCATCCGCTGATCCACAAGCAAAAGCTGCATGCAGTGTGCAACGTATATTCTTGGAGCCGCCAATCCACCGCAACCAACACTGTGCAACCGCCAACCGTTCCTCCCGGACGACTGCTTGCACTCTAGCACCGTATGTGATGGGGGTACTCACTCTACTTGCTTCTCAGTTACATTGAGGTAGGCACAGGAGGCACTTTGAATACAAAGTCCAGCCTGCTTTATTTAAACTGCATAAAGCATGCCACCAGTATACGAGATAAATGGCATTTCAGTGCAGGAAAACAACATATGCATTTTCCCCATGGCATTTTAGTTTTAGCTCAGTACGTCGCAGGATCAAGTCTTCTTGCAAGAAGACCAAAGTCAGTATATTTAACCCCCCTCACAACACATACAGACCATATGCCAAACAAACTGACACAATTTTAAAAGCCTGAGACACACCCATGGGCAGAAGTATGTAGATAGCCAGACCCACCCATCTCTCTGGCTATCTGTAAAACCTGTCCCTGGAATGCCCTAATAAGACTTTTGGCACTACAAGTCTTAGAGCAGATATTCAGGCTTCCACAACTTTCGGAATACATACCCTCTGCCATGTTACATAGTACATAATGATGTGCTCGTCACCCATATGACCAATCCATCTTTTGGACTGGGTGTCATTAGTAGTACTTATATGGTCACAGTTACGTATGTCATGATATTACTTTTAAAAAAGATAGTCAGGTATTTAAAGTTTTTTGAATGAATGTTAAGTCTGCCAAGTCAGGAGCTTGGCAACTTATCCATACTAAAGGATCTGTAGAAGAATGTAACATGGTCAAATTTGACCCATGAAAACACATTTAAAAATCTGCATCACAATAAAATGCACTGATCATCTACTTTCCATAAATTATTAGCAAATTGGTTTAATTACACCTATCCAAAAAACTTTACCAGCCTCCTCCATAGCCCCTCTAGCTGTCCTAACCATCGCCAAGATAGGTGTCTTTTCTACCATTGTAAGTAGAAGTCATCTTTAATCAATTTGCTCCTAATTTAGACAAAATAGCTGGAACGTTTATCACACAAACTGTACATGTGAGGTCTGCCTATTTTACAGCAGGTGTAATATGTAGTTATGAAACTTCCACTTTTTTTATTTGCCTGGACTACACTACTTCTTTATTTGCGTAGGTATTAGTACATGATGATGTGGTCTACACCTATAGGACCCATCCATCTCTTGGACTGTCATTAACAGTACTTGTTTGGCAACAACTATCTAATCACATCTCAATATTACTTTTAAAAATAAAGTCGGTCGGGCATATAAAGTTTAACGTTACATTTCCTGGCTTCCCAAGGGAACTCCAGTATCAATCTGCACAGATCCTCAGTATACCAGGTTTCTCCCTGGGCAGTCCGTGTCTGCACTGGGCCCACAAGGGATTGCACTTCAGCAGTTCCCATTGCGATCCCTGACTCTCCTGAGACCTCCGCCTGCCGGTCCCCTTTAGCTGCTCACTAACCTGCACCAGCTGGCTCCTCAGCTTCTTGATGCCATCCACCTGCGCTGCCTCTCCAATAAGATCCATCAGTTGTTCTCGGGCCTTCTGCTGCTGCCGCTTCGCTCACACAGCTCCGCACCACTTCAGGAGTCTTCATGCATCAGCTGATCCACAAGCAAAAGCTGCATGCAGTGTGCAACGTATTTTCTTGGAGCCGCCAATCCACCGCAACCAACACTGTGCAACCCCCAACCGTTCCTCCCGGACGACTGCTTGCACTCTAGCACCGTATGTGATGGGGGTACTCACTCTACTTGCTTCTCAGTTACATTGAGGTAGGCACAGGAGGCACTTTGAATACAAAGTCCAGCCTGCTTTATGTAAACTGCATAAAGCATGCCACCAGTATACGAGATAAATGGCATTTCAGTGCAGGAAAACAACATATGCATTTTCCCCATGGCATTTTAGTTTTAGCTCAGTACGTCGTAGGATCAAGTCTTCTTGCAAGAAGACCAAAGTCAGTATATTTAACCCCCCTCACAACACATACAGACCATGTGCCAAACAAACTGACACAATTTTAAAAGCCTGAGACACACCCATGGGCAGAAGTATGTGGATAGCCAGACCCACTTATCTCTCTGGCTATCTGTAAAACCTGTCCCTGGATTGCCCTAATAAGACTTGTGGCACTACAAGTCATAGAGCAGATTATCAGGCTTCCACAACATTCGGAATACATGCCCTCTGCCATGTTACATAGTACATAATGATGTGCTCGTCACCTATATGACCAATCCATCTTTTGGACTGGGTGTCATTAGTAGTACTTATATGGTCACAGTTACGTATGTCATGATATTACTTTTAAAAAAGATAGTCAGGTATTTAAAGTTTTTTGAATGAATGTTAAATCTGCCAAGTCGGGAGCTTGGCAACTTTTCCATACTAAAGGATCTGTAGAAGAATGTAACATGGTCAAATTTGACCTATGAAAACACATTTAAAAATCTGCATCACAATAAAATGCACTGATCATCTACTTTACATAAATTATTAGCAAATTGGTTTAATTACACCTATCCAAAAAATTTACCAGCCTCCTCCATAGCCCCTCTAGCTGTCCTAACCATCGCCAAGATAGGTGTCTTTTCTACCATTGTAAGTAGAAGTCATCTTTAATCAATTTGCTCCTAATTTAGACAAAATAGCTGGAACGTTTATCACACAAACTGTACATGTGAGGTCTGCCTATTTTACAACAGGTGTAATATGTAGTTATGAAACGTCCATTTTTTTTATTTGCCTGGACTACACTACTTCTTTATTTTCGTAGGTATTAGTACATGATGATGTGGTCTACACCTATAGGACCCATCCATCTCTTGGACTGTCATTAACAGTACTTGTTTGGCAACAACTATCTAATCACATCTCAATATTACTTTTAAAAATAAAGTCGGTCCGGCATATAAAGTTTAACGTTACATTTCCTGGCTTCCCAAGGGAAAACCAGTATCAATCTGCACAGATCCTCAGTATACCAGGTTTCTCCCTGGGCAGTCCGTGTCTGCACTGGGCCCACAAGGGATTGCACTTCAGCAGTTCCCATTGTGATCCCTGACTCTCCTGAGACCTCCGCCTGCCGGTCCCCTTTAGCTGCTCACTAACCTGCACCAGCTGGCTTCTCAGCTTCTTGATGCCATCCACCTGCGCTGCCTCTCCAATAAGATCCATCAGTTGTTCCCGGGCCTTCTGCTGCTGCTGCTCCGCTCACACAGCTCCGCACCACTTCAGGAGTCTTCATGCATCCGCTGATCCACAAGCAAAAGCTGCATGCAGTGTGCAACGTATATTCTTGGAGCCGCCAATCTACCGCAACCAACACTGTGCAACCGCCAACCGTTCCTTCCCGATGACTGCTTGCACTCTAGTACCGTATGTGATGGTGGTACTCACTCTACTTGCTTCTCAGTTACATTGAGGTAGGCACAGGAGGCACTTTGAATACAAAGTCCAGCCTGCTTTATTTAAACTGCATAACGCATGCCACCAGTATACGAGATAAATGGCATTTCAGTGCAGGAAAACAACATATGCATTTACCCCATGGCATTTTAGTTTTAGCTCAGTACGTCGCAGGATCAAGTCTTCTTGCAAGAAGACCAAAGTCAGTATATTTAACCCCCCTCACAACACATACAGACCATGTGCCAAACAAACTGACACAATTTTAAAAGCCTGAGACACACCCATGGGCAGAAGTATGTGGATAGCCAGACCCACCCATCTCTCTGGCTATCTGTAAAACCTGTCCCTGGATTGCCCTAATAAGACTTGTGGCACTACAAGTCATAGAGCAGATTATCAGGCTTCCACAACATTCGGAATACATGCCCTCTGCCATGTTACATAGTACATAATGATGTGCTCGTCACCTATATGACCAATCCATCTTTTGGACTGGGTGTCATTAGTAGTACTTATATGGTCACAGTTACGTATGTCATGATATTACTTTTAAAAAAGATAGTCAGGTATTTAAAGTTTTTTGAATGAATGTTAAGTCTGCCAAGTCGGGAGCTTGGCAACTTTTCCATACTAAAGGATCTGTAGAAGAATGTAACATGGTCAAATTTGACCTATGAAAACACATTTAAAAATCTGCATCACAATAAAATGCACTGATCATCTACTTTACATAAATTATTAGCAAATTGGTTTAATTACACCTATCCAAAAAATTTACCAGCCTCCTCCATAGCCCCTCTAGCTGTCCTAACCATCGCCAAGATAGGTGTCTTTTCTACCATTGTAAGTAGAAGTCATCTTTAATCAATTTGCTCCTAATTTAGACAAAATAGCTGGAACGTTTATCACACAAACTGTACATGTGAGGTCTGCCTATTTTACAACAGGTGTAATATGTAGTTATGAAACGTCCATTTTTTTTATTTGCCTGGACTACACTACTTCTTTATTTTCGTAGGTATTAGTACATGATGATGTGGTCTACACCTATAGGACCCATCCATCTCTTGGACTGTCATTAACAGTACTTGTTTGGCAACAACTATCTAATCACATCTCAATATTACTTTTAAAAATAAAGTCGGTCCGGCATATAAAGTTTAACGTTACATTTCCTGGCTTCCCAAGGGAAAACCAGTATCAATCTGCACAGATCCTCAGTATACCAGGTTTCTCCCTGGGCAGTCCGTGTCTGCACTGGGCCCACAAGGGATTGCACTTCAGCAGTTCCCATTGTGATCCCTGACTCTCCTGAGACCTCCGCCTGCCGGTCCCCTTTAGCTGCTCACTAACCTGCACCAGCTGGCTTCTCAGCTTCTTGATGCCATCCACCTGCGCTGCCTCTCCAATAAGATCCATCAGTTGTTCCCGGGCCTTCTGCTGCTGCTGCTCCGCTCACACAGCTCCGCACCACTTCAGGAGTCTTCATGCATCCGCTGATCCACAAGCAAAAGCTGCATGCAGTGTGCAACGTATATTCTTGGAGCCGCCAATCTACCGCAACCAACACTGTGCAACCGCCAACCGTTCCTTCCCGACGACTGCTTGCACTCTAGTACCGTATGTGATGGTGGTACTCACTCTACTTGCTTCTCAGTTACATTGAGGTAGGCACAGGAGGCACTTTGAATACAAAGTCCAGCCTGCTTTATTTAAACTGCATAACGCATGCCACCAGTATACGAGATAAATGGCATTTCAGTGCAGGAAAACAACATATGCATTTACCCCATGGCATTTTAGTTTTAGCTCAGTACGTCGCAGGATCAAGTCTTCTTGCAAGAAGACCAAAGTCAGTATATTTAACCCCCCTCACAACACATACAGACCATGTGCCAAACAAACTGACACAATTTTAAAAGCCTGAGACACACCCATGGGCAGAAGTATGTGGATAGCCAGACCCACCCATCTCTCTGGCTATCTGTAAAACCTGTCCCTGGATTGCCCTAATAAGACTTGTGGCACTACAAGTCATAGAGCAGATTATCAGGCTTCCACAACATTCGGAATACATGCCCTCTGCCATGTTACATAGTACATAATGATGTGCTCGTCACCTATATGACCAATCCATCTTTTGGACTGGGTGTCATTAGTAGTACTTATATGGTCACAGTTACGTATGTCATGATATTACTTTTAAAAAAGATAGTCAGGTATTTAAAGTTTTTTGAATGAATGTTAAGTCTGCCAAGTCGGGAGCTTGGCAACTTTTCCATACTAAAGGATCTGTAGAAGAATGTAACATGGTCAAATTTGACCTATGAAAACACATTTAAAAATCTGCATCACAATAAAATGCACTGATCATCTACTTTACATAAATTATTAGCAAATTGGTTTAATTACACCTATCCAAAAAATTTACCAGCCTCCTCCATAGCCCCTCTAGCTGTCCTAACCATCGCCAAGATAGGTGTCTTTTCTACCATTGTAAGTAGAAGTCATCTTTAATCAATTTGCTCCTAATTTAGACAAAATAGCTGGAACGTTTATCACACAAACTGTACATGTGAGGTCTGCCTATTTTACAACAGGTGTAATATGTAGTTATGAAACGTCCATTTTTTTTATTTGCCTGGACTACACTACTTCTTTTTTTTCGTAGGTATTAGTACATGATGATGTGGTCTACACCTATAGGACCCATCCATCTCTTGGACTGTCATTAACAGTACTTGTTTGGCAACAACTATCTAATCACATCTCAATATTACTTTTAAAAATAAAGTCGGTCCGGCATATAAAGTTTAACGTTACATTTCCTGGCTTCCCAAGGGAAAACCAGTATCAATCTGCACAGATCCTCAGTATACCAGGTTTCTCCCTGGGCAGTCCGTGTCTGCACTGGGCCCACAAGGGATTGCACTTCAGCAGTTCCCATTGTGATCCCTGACTCTCCTGAGACCTCCGCCTGCCGGTCCCCTTTAGCTGCTCACTAACCTGCACCAGCTGGCTTCTCAGCTTCTTGATGCCATCCACCTGCGCTGCCTCTCCAATAAGATCCATCAGTTGTTCCCGGGCCTTCTGCTGCTGCTGCTCCGCTCACACAGCTCCGCACCACTTCAGGAGTCTTCATGCATCCGCTGATCCACAAGCAAAAGCTGCATGCAGTGTGCAACGTATATTCTTGGAGCCGCCAATCCACCGCAACCAACACTGTGCAACCGCCAACCGTTCCTCCCGGACGACTGCTTGCACTCTAGCACCGTATGTGATGGGGGTACTCACTCTACTTGCTTCTCAGTTACATTGAGGTAGGCACAGGCGGCACTTTGAATACAAAGTCCAGCCTGCTTTATTTAAACTGCATAAAGCATGCCACCAGTATACGAGATAAATGGCATTTCAGTGCAGGAAAACAACATATGCATTTACCCCATGGCATTTTAGTTTTAGCTCAGTACGTCGCAGGATCAAGTGTTCTTGCAAGAAGACCAAAGTCAGTATATTTAACCCCCCTCACAACACATACAGACCATGTGCCAAACAAACTGACACAATTTTAAAAGCCTGAGACACACCCATGGGCAGAAGTATGTGGATAGCCAGACCCACCCATCTCTCTGGCTATCTGTAAAACCTGTCCCTGGAATGCCCTAATAAGACTTGTGGCACTACAAGTCTTAGAGCAAATATTCAGGCTTCCACAACTTTCGGAATACATACCCTCTGCCATGTTACATAGTACATAATGATGTGCTCGTCACCTATATGACCAATCCATCTTTTGGACTGGGTGTCATTAATAGTACTTATATGGTCACAGTTACGTATGTCATGATATTACTTTTAAAAAAGATAGTCAGGTATTTAAAGTTTTTTGAATGAATGTTAAGTCTGCCAAGTCAGGAGCTTGGCAACTTATCCATACTAAAGGATCTGTAGAAGAATGTAACATGGTCAAATTTGACCCATGAAAACACATTTAAAAATCTGCATCACAATAAAATGCACTGATCATCTACTTTCCATAAATTATTAGCAAATTGGTTTAATTACACCTATCCAAAAAACTTTACCAGCCTCCTCCATAGCCCCTCTAGCTGTCCTAACCATCGCCAAGATAGGTGTCTTTTCTACCATTGTAAGTAGAAGTCATCTTTAATCAATTTGCTCCTAATTTAGACAAAATAGCTGGAACGTTTATCACACAAACTGTACATGTGAGGTCTGCCTATTTTACAACAGGTGTAATATGTAGTTATGAAACGTCCATTTTTTTTATTTGCCTGGACTACACTACTTCTTTATTTTCGTAGGTATTAGTACATGATGATGTGGTCTACACCTATAGGACCCATCCATCTCTTGGACTGTCATTAACAGTACTTGTTTGGCAACAACTATCTAATCACATCTCAATATTACTTTTAAAAATAAAGTCGGTCCGGCATATAAAGTTTAACGTTACATTTCCTGGCTTCCCAAGGGAAAACCAGTATCAATCTGCACAGATCCTCAGTATACCAGGTTTCTCCCTGGGCAGTCCGTGTCTGCACTGGGCCCACAAGGGATTGCACTTCAGCAATCCCATTGCGATCCCTGACTCTACTGAGACCTCCGCCTGCCGGTCCACTTTAGCTGCTCACTAACCTGCACCAGCTGGCTCCTCAGCTTCTTGATGCCTTCCACCTGCGCTGCCTCTCCAATAAGATCCATCAGTTGTTCCCGGGCCTTCTGCTGCTGCCGCTCCGCTCACACAGCTCCGCACCACTTCAGGAGTCTTCATGCATCCGCTGATCCACAAGCAAAAGCTGCATGCAGTGTGCAACGTATTTTCTTGGAGCCGCCAATCCACCGCAACCAACACTGTGCAACCGCCAACCGTTCCTTCCCGACGACTGCTTGCACTCTAGCACCGTATGTGATGGGGGTACTCACTCTACTTGCTTCTCAGTTACATTGAGGTAGGCACAGGAGGCACTTTGAATACAAAGTCCAGCCTGCTTTATGTAAACTGCATAAAGCATGCCACCAGTATACGAGATAAATGGCATTTCAGTGCAGGAAAACAACATATGCATTTTCCCCATGGCATTTTAGTTTTAGCTCAGTACGTCGCAGGATCAAGTCTTCTTGCAAGAAGACCAAAGTCAGTATATTTAACCCCCCTCACAACACATACAGACCATGTGCCAAACAAACTGACACAATTTTAAAAGCCTGAGACACACCCATGGGCAGAAGTATGTGGATAGCCAGACCCACCCATCTCTCTGGCTATCTGTAAAACCTGTCCCTGGATTGCCCTAATAAGACTTGTGGCACTACAAGTCATAGAGCAGATTATCAGGCTTCCACAACATTCGGAATACATGCCCTCTGCCATGTTACATAGTACATAATGATGTGCTCGTCACCTATATGACCAATCCATCTTTTGGACTGGGTGTCATTAGTAGTACTTATATGGTCACAGTTACGTATGTCATGATATTACTTTTAAAAAAGATAGTCAGGTATTTAAAGTTTTTTGAATGAATGTTAAGTCTGCCAAGTCGGGAGCTTGGCAACTTTTCCATACTAAAGGATCTGTAGAAGAATGTAACATGGTCAAATTTGACCTATGAAAACACATTTAAAAATCTGCATCACAATAAAATGCACTGATCATCTACTTTACATAAATTATTAGCAAATTGGTTTAATTACACCTATCCAAAAAATTTACCAGCCTCCTCCATAGCCCCTCTAGCTGTCCTAACCATCGCCAAGATAGGTGTCTTTTCTACCATTGTAAGTAGAAGTCATCTTTAATCAATTTGCTCCTAATTTAGACAAAATAGCTGGAACGTTTATCACACAAACTGTACATGTGAGGTCTGCCTATTTTACAACAGGTGTAATATGTAGTTATGAAACGTCCATTTTTTTTATTTGCCTGGACTACACTACTTCTTTTTTTTCGTAGGTATTAGTACATGATGATGTGGTCTACACCTATAGGACCCATCCATCTCTTGGACTGTCATTAACAGTACTTGTTTGGCAACAACTATCTAATCACATCTCAATATTACTTTTAAAAATAAAGTCGGTCCGGCATATAAAGTTTAACGTTACATTTCCTGGCTTCCCAAGGGAAAACCAGTATCAATCTGCACAGATCCTCAGTATACCAGGTTTCTCCCTGGGCAGTCCGTGTCTGCACTGGGCCTACAAGGGATTGCACTTCAGCAATCCCATTGCGATCCCTGACTCTACTGAGACCTCCGCCTGCCGGTCCACTTTAGCTGCTCACTAACCTGCACCAGCTGGCTCCTCAGCTTCTTGATGCCATCCACCTGCGCTGCCTCTCCAATAAGATCCATCAGTTGTTCCCGGGCCTTCTGCTGCTGCCGCTCCGCTCACACAGCTCCGCACCACTTCAGGAGTCTTCATGCATCCGCTGATCCACAAGCAAAAGCTGCATGCAGTGTGCAACGTATTTTCTTGGAGCCGCCAATCCACCGCAACCAACACTGTGCAACCCCCAACCGTTCCTCCCGGACGACTGCTTGCACTCTAGCACCGTATGTGATGGGGGTACTCACTCTACTTGCTTCTCAGTTACATTGAGGTAGGCACAGGAGGCACTTTGAATACAAAGTCCAGCCTGCTTTATGTAAACTGCATAAAGCATGCCACCAGTATACGAGATAAATGGCATTTCAGTGCAGGAAAACAACATATGCATTTTCCCCATGGCATTTTAGTTTTAGCTCAGTACGTCGTAGGATCAAGTCTTCTTGCAAGAAGACCAAAGTCAGTATATTTAACCCCCCTCACAACACATACAGACCATGTGCCAAACAAACTGACACAATTTTAAAAGCCTGAGACACACCCATGGGCAGAAGTATGTGGATAGCCAGACCCACCCATCTCTCTGGCTATCTGTAAAACCTGTCCCTGGATTGCCCTAATAAGACTTGTGGCACTACAAGTCATAGAGCAGATTATCAGGCTTCCACAACATTCGGAATACATGCCCTCTGCCATGTTACATAGTACATAATGATGTGCTCGTCACCTATATGACCAATCCATCTTTTGGACTGGGTGTCATTAGTAGTACTTATATGGTCACAGTTACGTATGTCATGATATTACTTTTAAAAAAGATAGTCAGGTATTTAAAGTTTTTTGAATGAATGTTAAGTCTGCCAAGTCGGGAGCTTGGCAACTTTTCCATACTAAAGGATCTGTAGAAGAATGTAACATGGTCAAATTTGACCTATGAAAACACATTTAAAAATCTGCATCACAATAAAATGCACTGTGCATCTACTTTACATAAATTATTAGCAAATTGGTTTAATTACACCTATCCAAAAAATTTACCAGCCTCCTCCATAGCCCCTCTAGCTGTCCTAACCATCGCCAAGATAGGTGTCTTTTCTACCATTGTAAGTAGAAGTCATCTTTAATCAATTTGCTCCTAATTTAGACAAAATAGCTGGAACGTTTATCACACAAACTGTACATGTGAGGTCTGCCTATTTTACAACAGGTGTAATATGTAGTTATGAAACGTCCATTTTTTTTATTTGCCTGGACTACACTACTTCTTTTTTTTCGTAGGTATTAGTACATGATGATGTGGTCTACACCTATAGGACCCATCCATCTCTTGGACTGTCATTAACAGTACTTGTTTGGCAACAACTATCTAATCACATCTCAATATTACTTTTAAAAATAAAGTCGGTCCGGCATATAAAGTTTAACGTTACATTTCCTGGCTTCCCAAGGGAAAACCAGTATCAATCTGCACAGATCCTCAGTATACCAGGTTTCTCCCTGGGCAGTCCGTGTCTGCACTGGGCCCACAAGGGATTGCACTTCAGCAGTTCCCATTGTGATCCCTGACTCTCCTGAGACCTCCGCCTGCCGGTCCCCTTTAGCTGCTCACTAACCTGCACCAGCTGGCTTCTCAGCTTCTTGATGCCATCCACCTGCGCTGCCTCTCCAATAAGATCCATCAGTTGTTCCCGGGCCTTCTGCTGCTGCTGCTCCGCTCACACAGCTCCGCACCACTTCAGGAGTCTTCATGCATCCGCTGATCCACAAGCAAAAGCTGCATGCAGTGTGCAACGTATATTCTTGGAGCCGCCAATCCACCGCAACCAACACTGTGCAACCGCCAACCGTTCCTCCCGGACGACTGCTTGCACTCTAGCACCGTATGTGATGGGGGTACTCACTCTACTTGCTTCTCAGTTACATTGAGGTAGGCACAGGCGGCACTTTGAATACAAAGTCCAGCCTGCTTTATTTAAACTGCATAAAGCATGCCACCAGTATACGAGATAAATGGCATTTCAGTGCAGGAAAACAACATATGCATTTACCCCATGGCATTTTAGTTTTAGCTCAGTACGTCGCAGGATCAAGTGTTCTTGCAAGAAGACCAAAGTCAGTATATTTAACCCCCCTCACAACACATACAGACCATGTGCCAAACAAACTGACACAATTTTAAAAGCCTGAGACACACCCATGGGCAGAAGTATGTGGATAGCCAGACCCACCCATCTCTCTGGCTATCTGTAAAACCTGTCCCTGGAATGCCCTAATAAGACTTGTGGCACTACAAGTCTTAGAGCAAATATTCAGGCTTCCACAACTTTCGGAATACATACCCTCTGCCATGTTACATAGTACATAATGATGTGCTCGTCACCTATATGACCAATCCATCTTTTGGACTGGGTGTCATTAATAGTACTTATATGGTCACAGTTACGTATGTCATGATATTACTTTTAAAAAAGATAGTCAGGTATTTAAAGTTTTTTGAATGAATGTTAAGTCTGCCAAGTCAGGAGCTTGGCAACTTATCCATACTAAAGGATCTGTAGAAGAATGTAACATGGTCAAATTTGACCCATGAAAACACATTTAAAAATCTGCATCACAATAAAATGCACTGATCATCTACTTTCCATAAATTATTAGCAAATTGGTTTAATTACACCTATCCAAAAAATGTACCAGCCTCCTCCATAGCCCCTCTAGCTGTCCTAACCATCGCCAAGATAGGTGTCTTTTCTACCATTGTAAGTAGAAGTCATCTTTAATCAATTTGCTCCTAATTTAGACAAAATAGCTGGAACGTTTATCACACAAACTGTACATGTGAGGTCTGCCTATTTTACAACAGGTGTAATATGTAGTTATGAAACGTCCATTTTTTTTATTTGCCTGGACTACACTACTTCTTTATTTTCGTAGGTATTAGTACATGATGATGTGGTCTACACCTATAGGACCCATCCATCTCTTGGACTGTCATTAACAGTACTTGTTTGGCAACAACTATCTAATCACATCTCAATATTACTTTTAAAAATAAAGTCGGTCCGGCATATAAAGTTTAACGTTACATTTCCTGGCTTCCCAAGGGAAAACCAGTATCAATCTGCACAGATCCTCAGTATACCAGGTTTCTCCCTGGGCAGTCCGTGTCTGCACTGGGCCCACAAGGGATTGCACTTCAGCAGTTCCCATTGCGATCCCTGACTCTACTGAGACCTCCGCCTGCCGGTCCACTTTAGCTGCTCACTAACCTGCACCAGCTGGCTCCTCAGCTTCTTGATGCCATCCACCTGCGCTGCCTCTCCAATAAGATCCATCAGTTGTTCCCGGGCCTTCTGCTGCTGCCGCTCCGCTCACACAGCTCCGCACCACTTCAGGAGTCTTCATGCATCCGCTGATCCACAAGCAAAAGCTGCATGCAGTGTGCAACGTATTTTCTTGGAGCCGCCAATCCACCGCAACCAACACTGTGCAACCCCCAACCGTTCCTCCCGGACGACTGCTTGCACTCTAGCACCGTATGTGATGGGGGTACTCACTCTACTTGCTTCTCAGTTACATTGAGGTAGGCACAGGAGGCACTTTGAATACAAAGTCCAGCCTGCTTTATGTAAACTGCATAAAGCATGCCACCAGTATACGAGATAAATGGCATTTCAGTGCAGGAAAACAACATATGCATTTTCCCCATGGCATTTTAGTTTTAGCTCAGTACGTCGCAGGATCAAGTCTTCTTGCAAGAAGACCAAAGTCAGTATATTTAACCCCCCTCACAACACATACAGACCATGTGCCAAACAAACTGACACAATTTTAAAAGCCTGAGACACACCCATGGGCAGAAGTATGTGGATAGCCAGACCCACCCATCTCTCTGGCTATCTGTAAAACCTGTCCCTGGATTGCCCTAATAAGACTTGTGGCACTACAAGTCATAGAGCAGATTATCAGGCTTCCACAACATTCGGAATACATGCCCTCTGCCATGTTACATAGTACATAATGATGTGCTCGTCACCTATATGACCAATCCATCTTTTGGACTGGGTGTCATTAGTAGTACTTATATGGTCACAGTTACGTATGTCATGATATTACTTTTAAAAAAGATAGTCAGGTATTTAAAGTTTTTTGAATGAATGTTAAGTCTGCCAAGTCGGGAGCTTGGCAACTTTTCCATACTAAAGGATCTGTAGAAGAATGTAACATGGTCAAATTTGACCTATGAAAACACATTTAAAAATCTGCATCACAATAAAATGCACTGATCATCTACTTTACATAAATTATTAGCAAATTGGTTTAATTACACCTATCCAAAAAATTTACCAGCCTCCTCCATAGCCCCTCTAGCTGTCCTAACCATCGCCAAGATAGGTGTCTTTTCTACCATTGTAAGTAGAAGTCATCTTTAATCAATTTGCTCCTAATTTAGACAAAATAGCTGGAACGTTTATCACACAAACTGTACATGTGAGGTCTGCCTATTTTACAACAGGTGTAATATGTAGTTATGAAACGTCCATTTTTTTTATTTGCCTGGACTACACTACTTCTTTATTTTCGTAGGTATTAGTACATGATGATGTGGTCTACACCTATAGGACCCATCCATCTCTTGGACTGTCATTAACAGTACTTGTTTGGCAACAACTATCTAATCACATCTCAATATTACTTTTAAAAATAAAGTCGGTCCGGCATATAAAGTTTAACGTTACA
This sequence comes from Anomaloglossus baeobatrachus, assembly GCF_048569485.1. Classification (NCBI taxonomy): domain Eukaryota; kingdom Metazoa; phylum Chordata; class Amphibia; order Anura; family Aromobatidae; genus Anomaloglossus; species Anomaloglossus baeobatrachus. The sequence continues at coordinate 110,798,038 of NC_134354.1, read as the reverse complement.
TTTCCTGGCTTCCCAAGGGAAAACCAGTATCAATCTGCACAGATCCTCAGTATACCAGGTTTCTCCCTGGGCAGTCCGTGTCTGCACTGGGCCCACAAGGGATTGCACTTCAGCAGTTCCCATTGTGATCCCTGACTCTCCTGAGACCTCCGCCTGCCGGTCCCCTTTAGCTGCTCACTAACCTGCACCAGCTGGCTTCTCAGCTTCTTGATGCCATCCACCTGCGCTGCCTCTCCAATAAGATCCATCAGTTGTTCCCGGGCCTTCTGCTGCTGCTGCTCCGCTCACACAGCTCCGCACCACTTCAGGAGTCTTCATGCATCCGCTGATCCACAAGCAAAAGCTGCATGCAGTGTGCAACGTATATTCTTGGAGCCGCCAATCTACCGCAACCAACACTGTGCAACCGCCAACCGTTCCTTCCCGATGACTGCTTGCACTCTAGTACCGTATGTGATGGTGGTACTCACTCTACTTGCTTCTCAGTTACATTGAGGTAGGCACAGGAGGCACTTTGAATACAAAGTCCAGCCTGCTTTATTTAAACTGCATAACGCATGCCACCAGTATACGAGATAAATGGCATTTCAGTGCAGGAAAACAACATATGCATTTACCCCATGGCATTTTAGTTTTAGCTCAGTACGTCGCAGGATCAAGTCTTCTTGCAAGAAGACCAAAGTCAGTATATTTAACCCCCCTCACAACACATACAGACCATGTGCCAAACAAACTGACACAATTTTAAAAGCCTGAGACACACCCATGGGCAGAAGTATGTGGATAGCCAGACCCACCCATTTCTCTGGCTATCTGTAAAACCTGTCCCTGGAATGCCCTAATAAGACTTGTGGCACTACAAGTCTTAGGCGGGCTTTGCACACTGCGACATCGCAGGTGCGATATCGGTGGGGTCAAATTGAAAATGACGCACTTCCGGCATCGCATGCGCCATCGCAGTGTGTAAAGCCTAGATGATACGATTAACGAGCGCAAAAGCGTCGTTATCGTATCATCGGTGCAGCGTCGGCGTAATCCATGATTACGCTGACGCGACGGTCCGATGTTGTTCCTCGCTCCTGCGGCAGCACACATCGCTGTGTGTGAAGCCGCAGGAGCGAGGAACATCTCCTACCGGCCTCACTGCGGCTTCCGTAGGATATGCGGAAGGAAAGAGATGGGCAGGATGTTTACATCCTGCTCATCTCCGCCCCTCCGCTCCGATTGGCCGCCTGCCGTGTGACGTCACAGTGACGCTGCACGACCCGCCCCCTTAACAAGGAGGCGGGTCGCCGGCCACAGGGACGTCGCACGGCAGGTGAGTGTGTGTGTGAAGCTGGCGTAGCGATAATTTTCGCTACGCCAGCTATCACCACATATCGCTGCTGCGACGGGGGCGAGCACTATCGCACTCGGCATCGCAGCATCGGGCTGCGATGTGCAAAGCCCGCCTTAGAGCAGATATTCAGGCTTCCACAACTTTCGGAATACATACCCTCTGCCATGTTACATAGTACATAATGATGTGCTCATCACCTATATGACCAATCCATCTTTTGGACTGGGTGTCATTAGTAGTACTTATATGGTCACAGTTACGTATGTCATGATATTACTTTTAAAAAAGATAGTCAGGTATTTAAAGTTTTTTGAATGAATGTTAAGTCTGCCAAGTCAGGAGCTTGGCAACTTATCCATACTAAAGGATCTGTAGAAGAATGTAACATGGTCAAATTTGACCCATGAAAACACATTTAAAAATCTGCATCACAATAAAATGCACTGATCATCTACTTTCCATAAATTATTAGCAAATTGGTTTAATTACACCTATCCAAAAAATTTACCAGCCTCCTCCATAGCCCCTCTAGCTGTCCTAACCATCGCCAAGATAGGTGTCTTTTCTACCATTGTAAGTAGAAGTCATCTTTAATCAATTTGCTCCTAATTTAGACAAAATAGCTGGAACATTTATCACACAAACTGTACATGTGAGGTCTGCCTATTTTACAACAGGTGTAATATGTAGTTATGAAACGTTCATTTTTTTTATTTGACTGGACTACACTACTTCTTTATTTTCGTAGGTATTAGTACATGATGATGTGGTCTACACCTATAGGACCCATCCATCTCTTGGACTGTCATTAACAGTACTTGTTTGGCAACAACTATCTAATCACATCTCAATATTACTTTTAAAAATAAAGTCGGTCGGGCATATAAGGTTTAACGTTACATTTCCTGGCTTCCCAAGGGAACTCCAGTATCAATCTGCACAGATCCTCAGTATACCAGGTTTCTCCCTGGGCAGTCCGTGTCTGCACTGGGCCCACAAGGGATTGCACTTCAGCAGTTCCCATTGAGATCCCTGACTCTCCTGAGACCTCCGCCTGCAAGTCCTCTGTAGCTGCTCACTAACCTGCACCAGCTGGCTCCTCAGCTTCTTGATGCCATCCACCTGCGCTGCCTCTCCAATAAGATCCATCAGTTGTTCCCGGGCCTTCTGCTGCTGCCGCTCCGCTCACACAGCTCCGCACCACTTCAGGAGTCTTCATGCATCCGCTGATCCACAAGCAAAAGCTGCATGCAGTGTGCAACGTATATTCTTGGAGCCGCCAATCCACCGCAACCAACACTGTGCAACCGCCAACCGTTCCTCCTGGACGACTGCTTGCACTCTAGCACCGTATGTGATGGGGGTACTCACTCTACTTGCTTCTCAGTTACATTGAGGTAGGCACAGGCGGCACTTTGAATACAAAGTCCAGCCTGCTTTATTTAAACTGCATAAAGCATGCCACCAGTATACGAGATAAATGGCATTTCAGTGCAGGAAAACAACATATGCATTTTCCCCATGGCATTTTAGTTTTAGCTCAGTACGTCGCAGGATCAAGGCTTCTTGCAAGAAGACCAAAGTCAGTATATTTAACCCCCTCACAACACATACAGACCATGTGCCAAACAAACTGACACAATTTTAAAAGCCTGAGACACACCCATGGGCAGAAGTATGTGGATAGCCAGACCCACCCATCTCTCTGGCTATCTGTAAAACCTGTCCCTGGAATGCCCTAATAAGACTTGTGGCACTACAAGTCTTAGAGCAGATATTCAGGCTTCCACAACTTTCGGAATACATACCCTCTGCCATGTTACATAGTACATAATGATGTGCTCGTCACCTATATGACCAATCCATCTTTTGGACTGGGTGTCATTAGTAGTACTTATATGGTCACAGTTACGTATGTCATGATATTACTTTTAAAAAAGATAGTCAGGTATTTAAAGTTTTTTGAATGAATGTGAAGTCTGCCAAGTCAGGAGCTTGGCAACTTGTCCATACTAAAGGATCTGTAGAAGAATGTAACATGGTCAAATTTGACCCATGAAAACACATTTAAAAATCTGCATCACAATAAAATGCACTGATCATCTACTTTCCATAAATTATTAGCAAATTGGTTTAATTACACCTATCCCAAAAATTTACCAGCCTCCTCCATAGCCCCTCTAGCTGTCCTAACCATCGCCAAGATAGGTGTCTTTTCTACCATTGTAAGTAGAAGTCATCTTTAATCAATTTGCTCCTAATTTAGACAAAATAGCTGGAACGTTTATCACACAAACTGTACATGTGAGGTCTGTCTATTTTACAACAGGTGTAATATGTAGTTATGAAACGTCCATTTTTTTTATTTGACTGGACTACACTACTTCTTTATTTTCGTATGTATTAGTACATGATGATGTGGTCTACACCTATAGGACCCATCCATTTCTTGGACTGTCATTAACAGTACTTGTTTGGCAACAACTATCTAATCACATCTCAATATTACTTTTAAAAAAAAAGTCGGTCGGGCATATAAGGTTTCACGTTACATTTCCTGGCATCCCAAGGGAACTCCAGTATCAATCTGCACAGATCCTCAGTATACCAGGTTTCTCCCTGGGCAGTCCGTGTCTGCACTGGGCCCACAAGGGATTGCACTTCAGCAGTTCCCATTGCGATCCCTGACTCTCCTGAGACCTCCGCCTGCAAGTCCTCTTTAGCTGCTCACTAACCTGCACCAGCTGGCTCCTCAGCTTCTTGATGCCATCCACCTGCACTGCCTCTCCAATAAGATCCATAAGTTGTTCCCGGGCCTTCTGCTGCTGCCGCTCCGCTCACACAGCTCCGCACCACTTCAGGAGTCTTCATGCATCCGCTGATCCACAAGCAAAAGCTGCATGCAGTGTGCAACGTATATTCTTGGAGCCGCCAATCCACCGCAACCAACACTGTGCAACCGCCAACCGTTCCTCCTGGACGACTGCTTGCACTCTAGCACCGTATGTGATGGGGGTACTCACTCTACTTGCTTCTCAGTTACATTGAGGTAGGCACAGGCGGCACTTTGAATACAAAGTCCAGCCTGCTTTATTTAAACTGCATAAAGCATGCCACCAGTATACGAGATAAATGGCATTTCAGTGCAGGAAAACAACATATGCATTTTCCCCATGGTATTTTAGTTTTAGCTCAGTACGTCGCAGGATCAAGTCTTCTTGCAAGAAGACCAAAGTCAGTATATTTAACCCCCCTCACAACACATACAGACCATGTGCCAAACAAACTGACACAATTTTAAAAGCCTGAGACACACCCATGGGCAGAAGTATGTGGATAGCCAGACCCACCCATCTCTCTGGCTATCTGTAAAACCTGTCCCTGGAATGCCCTAATAAGACTTGTGGCACTACAAGTCTTAGAGCAGATATTCAGGCTTCCACAACTTTCGGAATACATACCCTCTGCCATGTTACATAGTACATAATGATGTGCTCGTCACCTATATGACCAATCCATCTTTTGGACTGGGTGTCATTAGTAGTACTTATATGGTCACAGTTACGTATGTCATGATATTACTTTTAAAAAAGATAGTCAGGTATTTAAAGTTTTTTGAATGAATGTGAAGTCTGCCAAGTCAGGAGCTTGGCAACTTATCCATACTAAAGGATCTGTAGAAGAATGTAACATGGTCAAATTTGACCCATGAAAACACATTTAAAAATCTGCATCACAATAAAATGCACTGATCATCTACTTTCCATAAATTATTAGCAAATTGGTTTAATTACACCTATCCCAAAAATTTACCAGCCTCCTCCATAGCCCCTCTAGCTGTCCTAACCATCGCCAAGATAGGTGTCTTTTCTACCATTGTAAGTAGAAGTCATCTTTAATCAATTTGCTCCTAATTTAGACAAAATAGCTGGAACGTTTATCACACAAACTGTACATGTGAGGTCTGCCTATTTTACAACAGGTGTAATATGTAGTTATGAAACCTCCTTTTTTTTTATTTGCCTGGACTACACTACTTCTTAATTTTCGTAGGTATTAGTACATGATGATGTGGTCTACACCTATAGGACCCATCCATCTCTTGGACTGTCATTAACAGTACATGTTTGGTAACAACTATCTAATCACATCTCAATATTACTTTTAAAAATATAGTCGGTCGGGCATATAAAGTTGAACGTTACATTTCCTGGCTTCCCAAGGGAACTCCAGTATCAATCTGCACAGATCCTCAGTATACCAGGTTTCTCCCTGGGCAGTCCGTGTCTGCACTGGGCCCACAAGGGATTGCACTTCAGCAGTTCCCATTGCGATCCCTGACTCTCCTGAGACCTCCGCCTGCAAGTCCTCTTTAGCTGCTCACTAACCTGCACCAGCTGGCTCCTCAGCTTCTTGATGCCATCCACCTGCACTGCCTCTCCAATAAGATCCATCAGTTGTTCCCGGGCCTTCTGCTGCTGCCGCTCCGCTCACACAGCTCCGCACCACTTCAGGAGTCTTCATGCATCCGCTGATCCACAAGCAAAAGCTGCATGCAGTGTGCAACGTATATTCTTGGAGCCGCCAATCCACCGCAACCAACACTGTGCAACCGCCAACCGTTCCTCCTGGACGACTGCTTGCACTCTAGCACCGTATGTGATGGGGGTACTCACTCTACTTGCTTCTCAGTTACATTGAGGTAGGCACAGGCGGCACTTTGAATACAAAGTCCAGCCTGCTTTATTTAAACTGCATAAAGCATGCCACCAGTATACGAGATAAATGGCATTTCAGTGCAGGAAAACAACATATGCATTTTCCCCATGGCATTTTAGTTTTAGCTCAGTACGTCGCAGGATCAAGTCTTCTTGCAAGAAGACCAAAGTCAGTATATTTAACCCCCCTCACAACACATACAGACCATGTGCCAAACAAACTGACACAATTTTAAAAGCCTGAGACACACCCATGGGCAGAAGTATGTGGATAGCCAGACCCACCCATCTCTCTGGCTATCTGTAAATCCTGTCCCTGGAATGCCCTAATAAGACTTGTGGCACTACACGTCTTAGAGCAGATATTCAGGCTTCCACAACTTTCGGAATACATACCCTCTGCCATGTTACATAGTACATAATGATGTGCTCGTCACCTATATGACCAATCCATCTTTTGGACTGGGTGTCATTAGTAGTACTTATATGGTCACAGTTACGTATGTCATGATATTACTTTTAAAAAAGATAGTCAGGTATTTAAAGTTTTTTGAATGAATGTTAAGTCTGCTAAGTCAGGAGCTTGGAAACTTATCCATACTAAAGGATCTGTAGAAGAATGTAACATGGTCAAATTTGACCCATGAAAACACATTTAAAAATCTGCATCACAATAAAATGCACTGATCATCTACTTTCCATAAATTATTAGCAAATTGGTTTAATTACACCTATCCAAAAAATTTACCAGCCTCCTCCATAGCCCCTCTAGCTGTCCTAACCATCGCCAAGATAGGTGTCTTTTCTACCATTGTAAGTAGAAGTCATCTTTAATCAATTTGCTCCTAATTTAGACAAAATAGCTGGAACGTTTATCACACAAACTGTACATGTGAGGTCTGCCTATTTTACAACAGGTGTAATATGTAGTTATGAAACCTCCATTTTTTTTATTTGCCTGGACTACACTACTTCTTAATTTTCGTAGGTATTAGTACATGATGATGTGGTCTACACCTATAGGACCCATCCATCTCTTGGACTGTCATTAACAGTACATGTTTGGCAACAACTATCTAATCACATCTCAATATTACTTTTAAAAATATAGTCGGTTGGGCATATAAAGTTTAACGTTACATTTCCTGGCTTCCCAAGGGAACTCCAGTATCAATCTGCACAGATCCTCAGTATACCAGGTTTCTCCCTGGGCAGTCCGTGTCTGCACTGGGCCCACAAGGGATTGCACTTCAGCAGTTCCCATTGCAATCCCTGACTGTCCTGAGACCTCCGCCTGCCGGTCCCCTTTAGCTGCTCACTAACCTGCACCAGCTGGCTCCTCAGCTTCTTGATGCCATCCACCTGCGCTGCCTCTCCAATAAGATCCATCAGTTGTTCCCGGGCCTTCTGCTGCTGCCGCTCCGCTCACACAGCTCCGCACCACTTCAGGAGTCTTCATGCATCCGCTGTACCACAAGCAAAAGCTGCATGCAGTGTGCAACATATATTCTTGGAGCCGCCAATCCGCCGCAACCAACACTGTGCAACCGCCAACCGTTCCTCCCGGACGACTGCTTGCACTCTAGCACCGTATGTGATGGGGGTACTCACTCTACTTGCATCTCAGTTACATTGAGGTAGGCACAGGAGGCACTTTGAATACAAAGTCCAGACTGCTTTATTTAAACTGCATAAAGCATGCCACCAGTATACGAGATAAATGGCATTTCAGTGCAGGAAAACAACATATGCATTTTCCCCATGGCATTTTAGTTTTAGCTCAGTACGTCGCAGGATCAAGTCTTCTTGCAAGAAGACCAAAGTCAGTATATTTAACCCCCCTCACAACACATACAGACCATGTGCCAAACAAACTGACACAATTTTAAAAGCCTGAGACACACCCATGGGCAGAAGTATGTGGATAGCCAGACCCACCCATCTCTCTGGCTATCTGTAAAACCTGTCCCTGGAATGCCCTAATAAGACTTGTGACACTACAAGTCTTAGAGCAGATATTCAGGCTTCCACAACTTTTGGAATACATACCCTCTGCCATGTTACATACTACATAATGATGTGCTCGTCACCTATATGACCAATCCATCTTTTGGACTGGGTGTCATTAGTAGTACTTATATGGTCACAGTTACGTATGTCATGATATTACTTTTAAAAAAGATAGTCAGGTATTTAAAGTTTTTTGAATGAATGTTAAGTCTGCCAAGTCAGGAGCTTGGCAACTTATCCATACTAAAGGATCTGTAGAAGAATGTAACATGGTCAAATTTGACCCATGAAAACACATTTAAAAATCTGCATCACAAAAAAAAAGGAATGATCATCTACTTTCCATAAATTATTAGCAAATTGGTTTAATTACACCTATCCAAAAAATTTACCAGCCTCCTCCATAGCCCCTCTAGCTGTCCTAACCATCGCCAAGATAGGTGTCTTTTCTACCATTGTAAGTAGAAGTCATCTTTAATCAATTTGCTCCTAATGTAGACAAAATAGCTGGAACGTTTATCACACAAACTGTACATGTGAGGTCTGCCTATTTTACAACAGGTGTAATATGTAGTTATTAAACGTCCATTTTTTTTATTTGCCTGGACTACACTACTTCTTTATTTTCGTAGGTATTAGTACATGATGATGTGGTCTACACCTATAGGACCCATCCATCTCTTGGACTGTCATTAGCAGTACTTGTTTGGCAACAACTATCTAATCACATCTCAATATTTTTTTTAAAAATAAAGTCGGTCGGGCATATAAAGTTTAACGTTACATTTCCTGGCTTCCCAAGGGAAGTCCAGTATCAATCTGCACAGATCCTCAGTATACCAGGTTTCTCCCTGGGCAGTCCGTGTCTGCACTGGGCCCACAAGGGATTGCACTTCAGCAGTTCCCATTGCGATCCCTGACTCTCCTAAGACCTCCGCCTGCAAGTCCTCTTTAGCTGCTCACTAACCTGCACCAGCTGGCTCCTCAGCTTCTTGATGCCATCCACCTGCACTGCCTCTATAAGATCCATCAGTTGTTCCCGGGCCTTCTGCTGCTGCCGCTCCGCTCACACAGCTCCGCACCACTTCAGGAGTCTTCATGCATCCGCTGATCCACAAGCAAAAGCTGCATGCAGTGTGCAACGTATATTCTTGGAGCCGCCAATCCACCGCAACCAACACTGTGCAACTGCCAACCGTTCCTCCCGGACGACTGCTTGCACTCTAGCACCGTATGTGATGGGGGTACTCACTCTACTTGCTTCTCAGTTACATTGAGGTAGGCACAGGAGGCACTTTGAATACAAAGTCCAGCCTGCTTTATTTAAACTGCATAAAGCATGCCACCAGTATACGAGATAAATGGCATTTCAGTGCAGGAAAACAACATATGCATTTTCCCCATGGCATTTTAGTTTTAACTCAGTACGTCGCAGGATCAAGTCTTCTTGCAAGAAGACCAAAGTCAGTATATTTAACCCCCTCACAACACATACAGACCATGTGCCAAACAAACTGACACAATTTTAAAAGCCTGAGACACACCCATGGGCAGAAGTATGTGGATAGCCAGACCCACCCATCTCTCTTGCTATCTGTAAAACCTGTCCCTGGAATGCCCTAATAAGACTTGTGGCACTACAAGTCTTAGAGCAGATATTCAGGCTTCCACAACTTTCGGAATACATACCCTCTGCCATGTTACATAGTACATAATGATGTGCTCGTCACCTATATGACCAATCCATCTTTTGGACTGGGTGTCATTAGTAGTACTTATATGGTCACAGTTACGTATGTCATGATATTACTTTTAAAAAAGATAGTCAGGTATTTAAAGTTTTTTGAATGAATGTTAAGTCTGCCAAGTCAGGAGCTTGGCAACTTATCCATACTAAAGGATCTGTAGAAGAATGTAACATGGTCAAATTTGACCCATGAAAACACATTTAAAAATCTGCATCACAAAAAAAAAGGAATGATCATCTACTTTCCATAAATTATTAGCAAATTGGTTTAATTACACCTATCCAAAAAATTTACCAGCCTCCTCCATAGCCCCTCTAGCTGTCCTAACCATCGCCAAGATAGGTGTCTTTTCTACCATTGTAAGTAGAAGTCATCTTTAATCAATTTGCTCCTAATGTAGACAAAATAGCTGGAACGTTTATCACACAAACTGTACATGTGAGGTCTGCCTATTTTACAACAGGTGTAATATGTAGTTATTAAACGTCCATTTTTTTTATTTGCCTGGACTACACTACTTCTTTATTTTCGTAGGTATTAGTACATGATGATGTGGTCTACACCTATAGGACCCATCCATCTCTTGGACTGTCATTAACAGTACTTGTTTGGCAACAACTATCTAATCACATCTCAATATTACTTTTAAAAATAAAGTCGGTCGGGCATATAAAGTTTAACGTTACATTTCCTGGCTTCCCAAGGGAACTCCAGTATCAATCTGCACAGATCCTCAGTATACCAGGTTTCTCCCTGGGCAGTCCGTGTCTGCACTGGGCCCACAAGGGATTGCACTTCAGCAGTTCCCATTGCGATCCCTGACTCTCCTAAGACCTCCGCCTGCAAGTCCTCTTTAGCTGCTCACTAACCTGCACCAGCTGGCTCCTCAGCCTCTTGATGCCATCCACCTGCACTGCCTCTATAAGATCCATCAGTTGTTCCCGGGCCTTCTGCTGCTGCCGCTCCGCTCACACAGCTCCGCACCACTTCAGGAGTCTTCATGCATCCGCTGATCCACAAGCAAAAGCTGCATGCAGTGTGCAACGTATATTCTTGGAGCCGCCAATCCACCGCAACCAACACTGTGCAACTGCCAACCGTTCCTCCCGGACGACTGCTTGCACTCTAGCACCGTATGTGATGGGGGTACTCACTCTACTTGCTTCTCAGTTACATTGAGGTAGGCACAGGAGGCACTTTGAATACAAAGTCCAGCCTGCTTTATTTAAACTGCATAAAGCATGCCACCAGTATACGAGATAAATGGCATTTCAGTGCAGGAAAACAACATATGCATTTTCCCCATGGCATTTTAGTTTTAGCTCAGTACGTCGCAGGATCAAGTCTTCTTGCAAGAAGACCAAAGTCAGTATATTTAACCCCCTCACAACACATACACACCATGTGCCAAACAAACTGACACAATTTTAAAAGCCTGAGACACACCCATGGGCAGAAGTATGTGGATAGCCAGACCCACCCATCTCTCTTGCTATCTGTAAAACCTGTCCCTGGAATGCCCTAATAAGACTTGTGGCACTACAAGTCTTAGAGCAGATATTCAGGCTTCCACAACTTTCGGAATACATACCCTCTGCCATGTTACATAGTACATAATGATGTGCTCGTCACCTATATGACCAATCCATCTTTTGGACTGGGTGTCATTAGTAGTACTTATATGGTCACAGTTACGTATGTCATGATATTACTTTTAAAAAAGATAGTCAGGTATTTAAAGTTTTTTGAATTAATGTTAAGTCTGCTAAGTCAGGAGCTTGGCAACTTATCCATACTAAAGGATCTGTAGAAGAATGTAACATGGTCAAATTTGACCCATGAAAACACATTTAAAAATCTGCATCACAATAAAATGCACTGATCATCTACTTTCCATAAATTATTAGCAAATTGGTTTATTTACACCTATCCAAAAAATTTACCAGCCTCCTCCATAGCCCCTCTAGCTGTCCTAACCATCGCCAAGATAGGTGTCTTTTCTACCATTGTAAGTAGAAGTCATCTTTAATCAATTTGCTCCTAATTTAGACAAAATAGCTGGAACGTTTATCACACAAACTGTACATGTGAGGTCTGCCTATTTTACAACAGGTGTAATATGTAGTTATGAAACGTCCATTTTTTTTATTTGCCTGGACTACACTACTTCTTTATTTTCGTAGGTATTAGTACATGATGATGTGGTCTACACCTATAGGACCCAATCTTCTCTTGGACTGTCATTAACAGTACTTGTTTGGCAACAACTATCTAATCACATCTCAATATTACTTTTAAAAATATAGTCGGTCGGGCATATAAAGTTTAACGTTACATTTCCTGGCTTCCCAAGGGAACTCCAGTATCAATCTGCACAGATCCTCAGTATACCAGGTTTCTCTCTGGGCAGTCCGTGTCTGCACTGGGCCCACAAGGGATTGCACTTCAGCAGTTCCCATTGCGATCCCTGACTCTCCTGAGACCTCCGCCTGCCGGTCCCCTTTAGCTGCTCACTAACCTGCACCAGCTGGCTCCTCAGCTTCTTGATGCCATCCACCTGCGCTGCCTCTCCAATAAGATCCATCAGTTGTTCCCGGGCCTTCTGCTGCTGCCGCTCCGCTCACACAGCTCCGCACCACTTCAGGAGTCTTCATGCATCCGCTGATCCACAAGCAAAAGCTGCATGCAGTGTGCAATGTATATTCTTGGAGCCGCCAATCCACCGCAACCAACACTGTGCAACCGCCAACCGTTCCTCCCGGACGACTGCTTGCACTCTAGCACCGTATGTGATGGGGGTACTCACTCTACTTGCTTCTCAGTTACATTGAGGTAGGCACAGGAGGCACTTTGAATACAAAGTCCAGCCTGCTTTATTTAAACTGCATAAAGCATGCCACCAGTATACGAGATAAATGGCATTTCAGTGCAGGAAAACAACATATGCATTTTCCCCATGGCATTTTAGTTTTAGCTCAGTACGTCGCAGGATCAAGTCTTCTTGCAAGAAGACCAAAGTAAGTATATTTAACCCCCCTCACAACACATACAGACCATGTGCCAAACAAACTGACACAATTTTAAAAGCCTGAGACACACCCATGGGCAGAAGTATGTGGATAGCCAGACCCACCCATCTCTCTGGCTATCTGTAAAACCTGTCCCTGGAATGCCCTAATAAGACTTGTGGCACTACAAGTCTTAGAGCAGATATTCAGGCTTGCACAACTTTCGGAATACATACCCTCTGCCATGTTACATAGTACATAATGATGTGCTCGTCACCTATATGACCAATCCATCTTTTGGACTGGGTGTCATTAGTAGTACTTATATGGTCACAGTTACGTATGTCATGATATTACTTTTAAAAAAGATAGTCAGGTATTTAAAGTTTTTTGAATGAATGTTAAGTCTGCCAAGTCAGGAGCTTGGCAACTTATCCATACTAAAGGATCTGTAGAAGAATGTAACATGGTCAAATTTGACCCATGAAAACACATTTAAAAATCTGCATCACAAAAAAAAAGGAATGATCATCTACTTTCCATAAATTATTAGCAAATTGGTTTAATTACACCTATCCAAAAAATTTACCAGCCTCCTCCATAGCCCCTCTAGCTGTCCTAACCATCGCCAAGATAGGTGTCTTTTCTACCATTGTAAGTAGAAGTCATCTTTAATCAATTTGCTCCTAATGTAGACAAAATAGCTGGAACGTTTATCACACAAACTGTACATGTGAGGTCTGCCTATTTTACAACAGGTGTAATATGTAGTTATTAAACGTCCATTTTTTTTATTTGCCTGGACTACACTACTTCTTTATTTTCGTAGGTATTAGTACATGATGATGTGGTCTACACCTATAGGACCCATCCATCTCTTGGACTGTCATTAACAGTACTTGTTTGGCAACAACTATCTAATCACATCTCAATATTTTTTTTAAAAATAAAGTCGGTCGGGCATATAAAGTTTAACGTTACATTTCCTGGCTTCCCAAGGGAACTCCAGTATCAATCTGCACAGATCCTCAGTATACCAGGTTTCTCCCTGGGCAGTCCGTGTCTGCACTGGGCCCACAAGGGATTGCACTTCAGCAGTTCCCATTGCGATCCCTGACTCTCCTAAGACCTCCGCCTGCAAGTCCTCTTTAGCTGCTCACTAACCTGCACCAGCTGGCTCCTCAGCTTCTTGATGCCATCCACCTGCACTGCCTCTATAAGATCCATCAGTTGTTCCCGGGCCTTCTGCTGCTGCCGCTCCGCTCACACAGCTCCGCACCACTTCAGGAGTCTTCATGCATCCGCTGATCCACAAGCAAAAGCTGCATGCAGTGTGCAACGTATATTCTTGGAGCCGCCAATCCACCGCAACCAACACTGTGCAACTGCCAACCGTTCCTCCCGGACGACTGCTTGCACTCTAGCACCGTATGTGATGGGGGTACTCACTCTACTTGCTTCTCAGTTACATTGAGGTAGGCACAGGAGGCACTTTGAATACAAAGTCCAGCCTGCTTTATTTAAACTGCATAAAGCATGCCACCAGTATACGAGATAAATGGCATTTCAGTGCAGGAAAACAACATATGCATTTTCCCCATGGCATTTTAGTTTTAGCTCAGTACGTCGCAGGATCAAGTCTTCTTGCAAGACCAAAGTCAGTATATTTAACCCCCTCACAACACATACAGACCATGTGCCAAACAAACTGACACAATTTTAAAAGCCTGAGACACACCCATGGGCAGAAGTATGTGGATAGCCAGACCCACCCATCTCTCTTGCTATCTGTAAAACCTGTCCCTGGAATGCCCTAATAAGACTTGTGGCACTACAAGTCTTAGAGCAGATATTCAGGCTTCCACAACTTTCGGAATACATACCCTCTGCCATGTTACATAGTACATAATGATGTGCTCGTCACCTATATGACCAATCCATCTTTTGGACTGGGTGTCATTAGTAGTACTTATATGGTCACAGTTACGTATGTCATGATATTACTTTTAAAAAAGATAGTCAGGTATTTAAAGTTTTTTGAATGAATGTTAAGTCTGCCAAGTCAGGAGCTTGGCAACTTATCCATACTAAAGGATCTGTAGAAGAATGTAACATGGTCAAATTTGACCCATGAAAACACATTTAAAAATCTGCATCACAATAAAATGCACTGATCATCTACTTTCCATAAATTATTAGCAAATTGGTTTATTTACACCTATCCAAAAAATTTACCAGCCTCCTCCATAGCCCCTCTAGCTGTCCTAACCATCGCCAAGATAGGTGTCTTTTCTACCATTGTAAGTAGAAGTCATCTTTAATCAATTTGCTCCTAATTTAGACAAAATAGCTGGAACGTTTATCACACAAACTGTACATGTGAGGTCTGCCTATTTTACAACAGGTGTAATATGTAGTTATGAAACGTCCATTTTTTTTATTTGCCTGGACTACACTACTTCTTTATTTTCGTAGGTATTAGTACATGATGATGTGGTCTACACCTATAGGACCCAATCTTCTCTTGGACTGTCATTAACAGTACTTGTTTGGCAACAACTATCTAATCACATCTCAATATTACTTTTAAAAATATAGTCGGTCGGGCATATAAAGTTTAACGTTACATTTCCTGGCTTCCCAAGGGAACTCCAGTATCAATCTGCACAGATCCTCAGTATACCAGGTTTCTCTCTGGGCAGTCCGTGTCTGCACTGGGCCCACAAGGGATTGCACTTCAGCAGTTCCCATTGCGATCCCTGACTCTCCTAAGACCTCCGCCTGCATGTCCTCTTTAGCTGCTCACTAACCTGCACCAGCTGGCTCCTCAGCTTCTTGATGCCATCCACCTGCACTGCCTCTATAAGATCCATCAGTTGTTCCCGGGCCTTCTGCTGCTGCCGCTCCGCTCACACAGCTCCGCACCACTTCAGGAGTCTTCATGCATCCGCTGATCCACAAGCAAAAGCTGCATGCAGTGTGCAACGTATATTCTTGGAGCCGCCAATCCACCGCAACCAACACTGTGCAACTGCCAACCGTTCCTCCCGGACGACTGCTTGCACTCTAGCACCGTATGTGATGGGGGTACTCACTCTACTTGCTTCTCAGTTACATTGAGGTAGGCACAGGAGGCACTTTGAATACAAAGTCCAGCCTGCTTTATTTAAACTGCATAAAGCATGCCACCAGTATACGAGATAAATGGCATTTCAGTGCAGGAAAACAACATATGCATTTTCCCCATGGCATTTTAGTTTTAGCTCAGTACGTCGCAGGATCAAGTCTTCTTGCAAGAAGACCAAAGTCAGTATATTTAACCCCCTCACAACACATACAGACCATGTGCCAAACAAACTGACACAATTTTAAAAGCCTGAGACACACCCATGGGCAGAAGTATGTGGATAGCCAGACCCACCCATCTCTCTTGCTATCTGTAAAACCTGTCCCTGGAATGCCCTAATAAGACTTGTGGCACTACAAGTCTTAGAGCAGATATTCAGGCTTCCACAACTTTCGGAATACATACCCTCTGCCATGTTACATAGTACATAATGATGTGCTCGTCACCTATATGACCAATCCATCTTTTGGACTGGGTGTCATTAGTAGTACTTATATGGTCACAGTTACGTATGTCATGATATTACTTTTAAAAAAGATAGTCAGGTATTTAAAGTTTTTTGAATGAATGTTAAGTCTGCCAAGTCAGGAGCTTGGCAACTTATCCATACTAAAGGATCTGTAGAAGAATGTAACATGGTCAAATTTGACCCATGAAAACACATTTAAAAATCTGCATCACAATAAAATGCACTGATCATCTACTTTCCATAAATTATTAGCAAATTGGTTTATTTACACCTATCCAAAAAATTTACCAGCCTCCTCCATAGCCCCTCTAGCTGTCCTAACCATCGCCAAGATAGGTGTCTTTTCTACCATTGTAAGTAGAAGTCATCTTTAATCAATTTGCTCCTAATGTAGACAAAATAGCTGGAACGTTTATCACACAAACTGTACATGTGAGGTCTGCCTATTTTACAACAGGTGTAATATGTAGTTATTAAACGTCCATTTTTTTTATTTGCCTGGACTACACTACTTCTTTATTTTCGTAGGTATTAGTACATGATGATGTGGTCTACACCTATAGGACCCATCCATCTCTTGGACTGTCATTAACAGTACTTGTTTGGCAACAACTATCTAATCACATCTCAATATTTTTTTTAAAAATAAAGTCGGTCGGGCATATAAAGTTTAACGTTACATTTCCTGGCTTCCCAAGGGAACTCCAGTATCAATCTGCACAGATCCTCAGTATACCAGGTTTCTCCCTGGGCAGTCCGTGTCTGCACTGGGCCCACAAGGGATTGCACTTCAGCAGTTCCCATTGCGATCCCTGACTCTCCTAAGACCTCCGCCTGCATGTCCTCTTTAGCTGCTCACTAACCTGCACCAGCTGGCTCCTCAGCTTCTTGATGCCATCCACCTGCACTGCCTCTATAAGATCCATCAGTTGTTCCCGGGCCTTCTGCTGCTGCCGCTCCGCTCACACAGCTCCGCACCACTTCAGGAGTCTTCATGCATCCGCTGATCCACAAGCAAAAGCTGCATGCAGTGTGCAACGTATATTCTTGGAGCCGCCAATCCACCGCAACCAACACTGTGCAACTGCCAACCGTTCCTCCCGGACGACTGCTTGCACTCTAGCACCGTATGTGATGGGGGTACTCACTCTACTTGCTTCTCAGTTACATTGAGGTAGGCACAGGAGGCACTTTGAATACAAAGTCCAGCCTGCTTTATTTAAACTGCATAAAGCATGCCACCAGTATACGAGATAAATGGCATTTCAGTGCAGGAAAACAACATATGCATTTTCCCCATGGCATTTTAGTTTTAGCTCAGTACGTCGCAGGATCAAGTCTTCTTGCAAGAAGACCAAAGTCAGTATATTTAACCCCCTCACAACACATACAGACCATGTGCCAAACAAACTGACACAATTTTAAAAGCCTGAGACACACCCATGGGCAGAAGTATGTGGATAGCCAGACCCACCCATCTCTCTTGCTATCTGTAAAACCTGTCCCTGGAATGCCCTAATAAGACTTGTGGCACTACAAGTCTTAGAGCAGATATTCAGGCTTCCACAACTTTCGGAATACATACCCTCTGCCATGTTACATAGTACATAATGATGTGCTCGTCACCTATATGACCAATCCATCTTTTGGACTGGGTGTCATTAGTAGTACTTATATGGTCACAGTTACGTATGTCATGATATTACTTTTAAAAAAGATAGTCAGGTATTTAAAGTTTTTTGAATGAATGTTAAGTCTGCCAAGTCAGGAGCTTGGCAACTTATCCATACTAAAGGATCTGTAGAAGAATGTAACATGGTCAAATTTGACCCATGAAAACACATTTAAAAATCTGCATCACAATAAAATGCACTGATCATCTACTTTCCATAAATTATTAGCAAATTGGTTTATTTACACCTATCCAAAAAATTTACCAGCCTCCTCCATAGCCCCTCTAGCTGTCCTAACCATCGCCAAGATAGGTGTCTTTTCTACCATTGTAAGTAGAAGTCATCTTTAATCAATTTGCTCCTAATTTAGACAAAATAGCTGGAACGTTTATCACACAAACTGTACATGTGAGGTCTGCCTATTTTACAACAGGTGTAATATGTAGTTATGAAACGTCCATTTTTTTTATTTGACTGTACTACACTACTTCTTTATTTTCGTAGGTATTAGTACTTGATGATGTGGTCTACACCTATAGGACCCATCCATCTCTTGGACTGTCATTAACAGTACTTGTTTGGCAACAACTATCTAATCGCATCTCAATATTACTTTTAAAAATATAGTCGGTCGGGCATATAAAGTTTAACGTTACATTTCCTGGCTTCCCAAGGGAACTCCAGTATCAATCTGCACAGATCCTCAGTATACCAGGTTTCTCCCTGGGCAGTCCGTGTCTGCACTGGGCCCACAAGGGATTGCACTTCAGCAGTTCCCATTGCGATTTCTGACTCTCCTGAGACCTCCGCCTGCCGGTCCCCTTTAGCTGCTCACTAACCTGCACCAGCTGGCTCCTCAGCTTCTTGATGCCATCCACCTGTGCTGCCTCTCCAATAAGATCGATCACTTGTTCCCGGGCCTTCTGCTGCTGCCACTCCGCTCACACAGCTCCACACCACTTCAGGAGTCTTCATGCATCCGCTGATCCACAAGCAAAAGCTGCATGCAGTGTGCAACGTATATTCTTGGAGCCGCCAATCCACCGCAACCAACACTGTGCAACCGCCAACCGTTCCTCCCGGACGACTGCTTGCACTCTAGCACCGTATGTGATGGGGGTACTCACTCTACTTGCTTCTCAGTTACATTGAGGTAGGCACAGGAGGCACTTTGAATACAAAGTCCAGCCTGCTTTATTTAAACTGCATAAAGCATGCCACCAGTATACGAGATAAATGGCATTTCAGTGCAGGAAAACAACATATGCATTTTCCCCATGGCATTTTAGTTTTAGCTCAGTACGTCGCAGGATCAAGTCTTCTTGCAAGAAGACCAAAGTCAGTATATTTAACCCCCCTCACAACACATACAGACCATGTGCCAAACAAACTGACACAATTTTAAAAGCCTGAGACACACCCATGGGCAGAAGTATGTGGATAGCCAGACCCACCCATCTCTCTGGCTATCTGTAAAACCTGTCCCTGGAATGCCCTAATAAGACTTGTGGCACTACAAGTCTTAGAGCAGATATTCAGGCTTCCACAACTTTCGGAATACATACCCTCTGCCATGTTACATAGTACATAATGATGTGCTCGTCACCTATATGACCAATCCATCTTTTGGACTGGGTGTCATTAGTAGTACTTATATGGTCACAGTTACGTATGTCATGATATTACTTTTAAAAAAGATAGTCAGGTATTTAAAGTTTTTTGAATGAATGTTAAGTCTGCCAAGTCAGGAGCTTGGCAACTTATCCATACTAAAGGATCTGTAGAAGAATGTAACATGGTCAAATTTGACCCATGAAAACACATTTAAAAATCTGCATCACAATAAAATGCACTGATCATCTACTTTCCATAAATTATTAGCAAATTGGTTTATTTACACCTATCCAAAAAATTTACCAGCCTCCTCCATAGCCCCTCTAGCTGTCCTAACCATCGCCAAGATAGGTGTCTTTTCTACCATTGTAAGTAGAAGTCATCTTTAATCAATTTGCTCCTAATTTAGACAAAATAGCTGGAACGTTTATCACACAAACTGTACATGTGAGGTCTGCCTATTTTACAACAGGTGTAATATGTAGTTATGAAACGTCCATTTTTTTTATTTGACTGTACTACACTACTTCTTTATTTTCGTAGGTATTAGTACTTGATGATGTGGTCTACACCTATAGGACCCATCCATCTCTTGGACTGTCATTAACAGTACTTGTTTGGCAACAACTATCTAATCGCATCTCAATATTACTTTTAAAAATATAGTCGGTCGGGCATATAAAGTTTAACGTTACATTTCCTGGCTTCCCAAGGGAACTCCAGTATCAATCTGCACAGATCCTCAGTATACCAGGTTTCTCCCTGGGCAGTCCGTGTCTGCACTGGGCCCACAAGGGATTGCACTTCAGCAGTTCCCATTGCGATTTCTGACTCTCCTGAGACCTCCGCCTGCCGGTCCCCTTTAGCTGCTCACTAACCTGCACCAGCTGGCTCCTCAGCTTCTTGATGCCATCCACCTGTGCTGCCTCTCCAATAAGATCGATCACTTGTTCCCGGGCCTTCTGCTGCTGCCACTCCGCTCACACAGCTCCACACCACTTCAGGAGTCTTCATGCATCCGCTGATCCACAAGCAAAAGCTGCATGCAGTGTGCAACGTATATTCTTGGAGCCGCCAATCCACCGCAACCAACACTGTGCAACCGCCAACCGTTCCTCCCGGACGACTGCTTGCACTCTAGCACCGTATGTGATGGGGGTACTCACTCTACTTGCTTCTCAGTTACATTGAGGTAGGCACAGGAGGCACTTTGAATACAAAGTCCAGCCTGCTTTATTTAAACTGCATAAAGCATGCCACCAGTATACGAGATAAATGGCATTTCAGTGCAGGAAAACAACATATGCATTTTCCCCATGGCATTTTAGTTTTAGCTCAGTACGTCGCAGGATCAAGTCTTCTTGCAAGAAGACCAAAGTCAGTATATTTAACCCCCCTCACAACACATACAGACCATGTGCCAAACAAACTGACACAATTTTAAAAGCCTGAGACACACCCATGGGCAGAAGTATGTGGATAGCCAGACCCACCCATCTCTCTGGCTATCTGTAAAACCTGTCCCTGGAATGCCCTAATAAGACTTGTGGCACTACAAGTCTTAGAGCAGATATTCAGGCTTCCACAACTTTCGGAATACATACCCTCTGCCATGTTACATAGTACATAATGATGTGCTCGTCACCTATATGACCAATCCATCTTTTGGACTGTGTGTCATTAATAGTACTTATATGGTCACAGTTACGTATGTCATGATATTACTTTTAAAAAAGATAGTCAGGTATTTAAAGTTTTTTGAATGAATGTTAAGTCTGCCAAGTCAGGAGCTTGGCAACTTATCCATACTAAAGGATATGTAGAAGAATGTAACATGGTCAAATTTGACCCATGAAAACACATTTAAAAATCTGCATCACAATAAAATGCACTGATCATCTACTTTCCATAAATTATTAGCAAATTGGTTTAATTACACCTATCCAAAAAATTTACCAGCCTCCTCCATAGCCCCTCTAGCTGTCCTAACCATCGCCAAGATAGGTGTCTTTTCTACCATTGTAAGTAGAAGTCATCTTTAATCAATTTGCTCCTAATTTAGACAAAATAGCTGGAACGTTTATCACACAAACTGTACATGTGAGGTCTGCCTATTTTACAACAGGTGTAATATGTAGTTATGAAACGTCCATTTTTTTTATTTGCCTGGACTACACTACATTATTTTCGTAGGTATTAGTACATGATGATGTGGTCTACACCTATAGGACCCATCCATCTCTTGGACTGTCATTAACAGTACTTCTTTGGCAACAACTATCTAATCACATCTCAATATTACTTTTAAAAATAAAGTCGGTCGGGCATATAAAGTTTAACGTTACATTTCCTGGCTTCCCAAGGGAACTCCAGTATCAATCTGCACAGATCCTCAGTATACCAGGTTTCTCCCTGGGCAGTCCGTGTCTGCACTGGGCCCACAAGGGATTGCACTTCAGCAGTTCCCATTGCGATCCCTGACTCTCCTGAGACCTCCACCTGCCGGTCCCCTTTAGCTGCTCACTAACCTGCACCAGCTGGCTCCTCAGCTTCTTGATGACATCCACCTGCGCTGCCTCTCCAATAAGATCCATCAGTTTTTCCCGGGCCTTCTGCTGCTGCCGCTCCGCTCACACAGCTCCGCACCACTTCAGGAGTCTTCATGCATCCGCTGATCCACAAGCAAAAGCTGCATGCAGTGTGCAACGTATATACTTGGAGCCGCCAATCCACCGCAACCAACATTGGGCAACCGCCAACCGTTCCTCCCGGACGACTGCTTGCACTCTAGCACCGTATGTGATAGGGGTACTCACTCTACTTGCTTCTCAGTTACATTGAGGTAGGCACAGGCGGCACTTTGAATACAAAGTCCAGCCTGCTTTATTTAAACTGCATGAAGCATGCCACCAGTATACGAGATAAATGGCATTTCAGTGCAGGAAAACAACATATGCATTTTCCCCATGGCATTTTAGTTTTAGCTCAGTACGTCACAGGATCAAGTCTTCTTGCAAGAAGACCAAAGTCAGTATATTTAACCCCCTCACAACACATACAGACCATGTGCCAAACAAACTGACACAATTTTAAAAGCCTGAGACACACCCATGGGCAGAAGTATGTGGATAGCCAGACCCACCCATCTCTCTGGCTATCTGTAAAACCTGTCCCTGGAATGCCCTAATAAGACTTGTGGCACTACAAGTCTTAGAGCAGATATTCAGGCTTGCACAACTTTCGGAATACATACCCTCTGCCATGTTACATAGTACATAATGATGTGCTCGTCACCTATATGACCAATCCATCTTTTGGACTGGGTGTCATTAGTAGTACTTATATGGTCACAGTTACGTATGTCATGATATTACTTTTAAAAAAGATAGTCAGGTATTTAAAGTTTTTTGAATGAATGTTAAGTCTGCCAAGTCAGGAGCTTGGCAACTTATCCATACTAAAGGATCTGTAGAAGAATGTAACATGGTCAAATTTGACCCATGAAAACACATTTAAAAATCTGCATCACAAAAAAAAAGGAATGATCATCTACTTTCCATAAATTATTAGCAAATTGGTTTAATTACACCTATCCAAAAAATTTACCAGCCTCCTCCATAGCCCCTCTAGCTGTCCTAACCATCGCCAAGATAGGTGTCTTTTCTACCATTGTAAGTAGAAGTCATCTTTAATCAATTTGCTCCTAATTTAGACAAAATAGCTGGAACGTTTATCACAAAAACTGTACATGTGAGGTCTGCCTATTTTACAACAGGTGTAATATGTAGTTATGAAACGTCCATTTTTTTTATTTGCCTGGACTACACTACTTCTTAATTTTCGTAGGTATTAGTACATGATGATGTGGTCTACACCTATAGGACCCAATCTTCTCTTGGACTGTCATTAACAGTACTTGTTTGGCAACAACTATCTAATCACATCTCAATATTACTTTTAAAAATATAGTCGGTCGGGCATATAAAGTTTAACGTTACATTTCCTGGCTTCCCAAGGGAACTCCAGTATCTATCTGCACAGATCCTCAGTATACCAGGTTTCTCTCCGGGCAGTCCGTGTCTGCACTGGGCCCACAAGGGATTGCACTTCAGCAGTTCCCATTGCGATCCCTGACTCTCCTGAGACCTCCACCTGCCGGTCCCCTTTAGCTGCTCACTAACCTGCACCAGCTGGCTCCTCAGCTTCTTGATGCCATCCACCTGCGCTGCCTCTCCAATAAGATTCATCAGTTGTTCCCGGGCCTTCTGCTGCTGCCGCTCCGCTCATACAGCTCCGCACCACTTCAGGAGTCTTCATGCATCCGCTGATCCACAAGCAAAAGCTGCATGCAGTGTGCAACGTATATTCTTGGAGCCACCAATCCACCGCAACCAACAGTGTGCAACCGCCAACCGTTCCTGCCGGACGACTGCTTGCACTCTAGCACCGTATGTGATGGGGGTACTCACTCTACTTGCTTCTCAGTTACATTGAGGTAGGCACAGGAGGCACTTTGAATACAAAGTCCAGCCTGCTTTATTTAAACTGCATAAAGCATGCCACCAGTATACGAGATAAATGGCATTTCAGTGCAGGAAAACAACATATGCATTTTCCCCATGGCATTTTAGTTTTAGCTCAGTACGTCGCAGGATCAAGTCTTCTTGCAAGAAGACCAAAGTCAGTATATTTAACCCCCCTCACAACACATACAGACCATGTGCCAAACAAACTGACACAATTTTAAAAGCCTGAGACACACCCATGGGCAGAAGTATGTGGATAGCCAGACCCACCCGTCTCTCTGGCTATCTGTAAAACCTGTCCCTGGAATGCCCTAATAAGACTTGTGGCACTACAAGTCTTAGAGCAGATATTCAGGCTTCCACAACTTTCGGAATACATACCCTCTGCCATGTTACATAGTACATAATGATGTGCTTGTCACCTATATGACCAATCCATCTTTTGGACTGGGTGTCATTAGTAATACTTATATGGTCACAGTTACGTATGTCATGATATTACTTTTAAAAAAGATAGTCAGGTATTTAAAGTTTTTTGAATGAATGTTAAGTCTGCCAAGTCAGGAGCTTGGCAACTTATCCATACTAAAGGATCTGTAGAAGAATGTAACATGGTCAAATTTGACCCATGAAAACACATTTAAAAATCTGCATCACAATAAAATGCACTGATCATCTACTTTCCATAAATTATTAGCAAATTGGTTTAATTACACCTATCCAAAAAATTTACCAGCCTCCTCCATAGCCCCTCTAGCTGTCCTAGTCATCGCCAAGATAGGTGTCTTTTCTACCATTGTAAGTAGAAGTCATCTTTAATCAATTTGCTCCTAATTTAGACAAAATAGCTGGAACGTTTATCACACAAACTGTACATGTGAGGTCTGCCTATTTTACAACAGGTGTAATATGTAGTTATTAAACGTCCATTTTTTTATTTGCCTGGACTACACTACTTCTTTATTTTCGTAGGTATTAGTACATGATGATGTGGTCTACACCTATAGGACCCATCCATCTCTTGGACTGTCATTAACAGTACTTGTTTGGCAACAACTATCTAATCACATCTCAATATTACTTTTAAAAATAAAGTCAGTCGGGCATATAAAGTTTAACGTTACATTTCCTGGCTTCCCAAGGGAACTCCAGTATCAATCTGCACAGATCCTCAGTATACCAGGTTTCTCCCTGGGCAGTCCGTGTCTGCACTGGGCCCACAAGGGATTGCACTTCAGCAGTTCCCATTGCGATCCCTGACTCTCCTGAGACCTCCGCCTGCCGGTCCCCTTTAGCTGCTCACTAACCTGCACCAGCTGGCTCCTCAGCTTCTTGATGCCATCCACCTGTGCTGCCTCTCCAATAAGATCAATCACTTGTTCCCGGGCCTTCTGCTGCTGCCGCTCCGCTCACACAGCTCCGCACCACTTCAGGAGTCTTCATGCATCCGCTGATCCACAAGCAAAAGCTGCATGCAGTGTGCAACGTATATTCTTGGAGCCGCCAATCCACCGCAACCAACACTGTGCAACCGTCAACCGTTCCTCCCGGACGACTGCTTGCACTCTAGCACCGTATGTGATGGGGGTACTCACTCTACTTGCTTCTCAGTTACATTGAGGTAGGCACAGGCGGCACTTTGAATACAAAGTCCAGCCTGCTTTATTTAAACTGCATAAAGTATGCCACCAGTATACGAGATAAATGGCATTTCAGTGCAGGAAAACAACATATGCATTTTCCCCATGGCATTTTAGTTTTAGCTCAGTACGTCGCAGGATCAAGTCTTCTTGCAAGAAGACCAAAGTCAGTATATTTAACCCCCCTCACAACACATACAGACCATGTGCCAAACAAACTGACACAATTTTAAAAGCCTGAGACACACCCATGGGCAGAAGTATGTGGATAGCCAGACCCACCCATCTCTCTGGCTATCTATAAAACCTGTCCCTGGAATGCCCTAATAAGACTTGTGGCACTACAAGTCTTAGAGCAGATATTCAGGCTTCCACAACTTTCGGAATACATACCCTCTGCCATGTTACATAGTACATAATGATGTGCTCGTCACCTATATGACCAATCTATCTTTTGGACTGTGTGTCATTAATAGTACTTATATGGTCACAGTTACGTATGTCATGATATTAATTTTAAAAAAGATAGTCAGGTATTTAAAGTTTTTTGAATGAATGTTAAGTCTGCCAAGTCAGGAGCTTGGCAACTTATCCATACTAAAGGATATGTAGAAGAATGTAACATGGTCAAATTTGACCCATGAAAACACATTTAAAAATCTGCATCACAATAAAATGCACTGATCATCTACTTTCCATAAATTATTAGCAAATTGGTTTAATTACACCTATCCAAAAAATTTACCAGCCTCCTCCATAGCCCCTCTAGCTGTCCTAACCATCGCCAAGATAGGTGTCTTTTCTACCATTGTAAGTAGAAGTCATCTTTAATCAATTTGCTCCTAATTTAGACAAAATAGCTGGAACGTTTATCACACAAACTGTACATGTGAGGTCTGCCTATTTTACAACAGGTGTAATATGTAGTTATGAAACGTCCATTTTTTTTATTTGCCTGGACTACACTACTTCTTTATTTTCGTAGGTATTAGTACATGATGATGTGGTCTACACCTATAGGACCCATCCATCTCTTGGACTGTCATTAACAGTACTTGTTTGGCAACAACTATCTAATCACATCTCAATATTACTTTTAAAAATAAAGTCGGTCGGGCATATAAAGTTTAACGTTACATTTCCTGGCTTCCCAAGGGAACTCCAGTATCAATCTGCACAGATCCTCAGTATACCAGGTTTCTCCCTGGGCAGTCCGTGTCTGCACTGGGCCCACAAGGGATTGCACTTCAGCAGTTCCCATTGCGATCCCTGACTCTCCTGAGACCTCCACCTGCCGGTCCCCTTTAGCTGCTCACTAACCTGCACCAGCTGGCTCCTCAGCTTCTTGATGCCATCCACCTGCGCTGCCTCTCCAATAAGATTCATCAGTTGTTCCCGGGCCTTCTGCTGCTGCCGCTCCGCTCATACAGCTCCGCACCACTTCAGGAGTCTTCATGCATCCGCTGATCCACAAGCAAAAGCTGCATGCAGTGTGCAATGTATATTCTTGGAGCCGCCAATCCACCGCAACCAACACTGTGCAACCGCCAACCGTTCCTCCCGGACGACTGCTTGCACTCTAGCACCGTATGTGATGGGGGTACTCACTCTACTTGCTTCTCAGTTACATTGAGGTAGGCACAGGAGGCACTTTGAATACAAAGTCCAGCCTGCTTTATTTAAACTGCATAAAGCATGCCACCAGTATACGAGATAAATGGCATTTCAGTGCAGGAAAACAACATATGCATTTTCCCCATGGCATTTTAGTTTTAGCTCAGTACGTCGCAGGATCAAGTCTTCTTGCAAGAAGACCAAAGTCAGTATATTTAACCCCCCTCACAACAGATACAGACCATGTGCCAAACAAACTGACACAATTTTAAAAGCCTGAGACACACCCATGGGCAGAAGTATGTGGATAGCCAGACCCACCCATCTCTCTGGCTATCTGTAAAACCTGTCCCTGGAATGCCCTAATAAGACTTGTGGCACTACAAGTCTTAGAGCAGATATTCAGGCTTGCACAACTTTCGGAATACATACCCTCTGCCATGTTACATAGTACATAATGATGTGCTCGTCACCTATATGACCAATCCATCTTTTGGACTGGGTGTCATTAGTAGTACTTATATGGTCACAGTTACGTATGTCATGATATTACTTTTAAAAAAGATAGTCAGGTATTTAAAGTTTTTTGAATGAATGTTAAGTCTGCCAAGTCAGGAGCTTGGCAACTTATCCATACTAAAGGATCTGTAGAAGAATGTAACATGGTCAAATTTGACCCATGAAAACACATTTAAAAATCTGCATCACAAAAAAAAAGGAATGATCATCTACTTTCCATAAATTATTAGCAAATTGGTTTAATTACACCTATCCAAAAAATGTACCAGCCTCCTCCATAGCCCCTCTAGCTGTCCTAACCATCGCCAAGATAGGTGTCTTTTCTACCATTGTAAGTAGAAGTCATCTTTAATCAATTTGCTCCTAATTTAGACAAAATAGCTGGAACGTTTATCACACAAACTGTACATGTGAGGTCTGCCTATTTTACAACAGGTGTAATATGTAGTTATGAAACGTCCATTTTTTTTATTTGCCTGGACTACACTACTTCTTAATTTTCGTAGGTATTAGTACATGATGATGTGGTCTACACCTATAGGACCCAATCTTCTCTTGGACTGTCATTAACAGTACTTGTTTGGCAACAACTATCTAATCACATCTCAATAATACTTTTAAAAATATAGTCGGTCGGGCATATAAAGTTTAACGTTACATTTCCTGGCTTCCCAAGGGAACTCCAGTATCTATCTGCACAGATCCTCAGTATACCAGGTTTCTCTCTGGGCAGTCCGTGTCTGCACTGGGCCCACAAGGGATTGCACTTCAGCAGTTCCCATTGCGATCCCTGACTCTCCTGAGACCTCCACCTGCCGGTCCCCTTTAGCTGCTCACTAACCTGCACCAGCTGGCTCCTCAGCTTCTTGATGCCATCCACCTGCGCTGCCTCTCCAATAAGATTCATCAGTTGTTCCCGGGCCTTCTGCTGCTGCCGCTCCGCTCATACAGCTCCGCACCACTTCAGGAGTCTTCATGCATCCGCTGATCCACAAGCAAAAGCTGCATGCAGTGTGCAATGTATATTCTTGGAGCCGCCAATCCACCGCAACCAACACTGTGCAACCGCCAACCGTTCCTCCCGGACGACTGCTTGCACTCTAGCACCGTATGTGATGGGGGTACTCACTCTACTTGCTTCTCAGTTACATTGAGGTAGGCACAGGAGGCACTTTGAATACAAAGTCCAGCCTGCTTTATTTAAACTGCATAAAGCATGCCACCAGTATACGAGATAAATGGCATTTCAGTGCAGGAAAACAACATATGCATTTTCCCCATGGCATTTTAGTTTTAGCTCAGTACGTCGCAGGATCAAGTCTTCTTGCAAGAAGACCAAAGTCAGTATATTTAACCCCCCTCACAACACATACAGACCATGTGCCAAACAAACTGACACAATTTTAAAAGCCTGAGACACACCCATGGGCAGAAGTATGTGGATAGCCAGACCCACCCATCTCTCTGGCTATCTGTAAAACCTGTCCCTGGAATGCCCTAATAAGACTTGTGGCACTACAAGTCTTAGAGCAGATATTCAGGCTTGCACAACTTTCGGAATACATACCCTC
Organism: Anomaloglossus baeobatrachus; assembly: GCF_048569485.1. Taxonomy (NCBI): domain Eukaryota; kingdom Metazoa; phylum Chordata; class Amphibia; order Anura; family Aromobatidae; genus Anomaloglossus; species Anomaloglossus baeobatrachus. The sequence continues at coordinate 110,768,462 of NC_134354.1, read as the reverse complement.
TGCCATGTTACATAGTACATAATGATGTGCTCGTCACCTATATGACCAATCCATCTTTTCGACTGGGTGTCATTAGTAGTACTTATATGGTCACAGTTACGTATGTCATGATATTACTTTTAAAAAAGATAGTCAGGTATTTAAAGTTTTTTGAATGAATGTTAAGTCTGCCAAGTCAGGAGCTTGGCAACTTATCCATACTAAAGGATCTGTAGAAGAATGTAACATGGTCAAATTTGACCCATGAAAACACATTTAAAAATCTGCATCACAAAAAAAAAGGAATGATCATCTACTTTCCATAAATTATTAGCAAATTGGTTTAATTACACCTATCCAAAAAATTTACCAGCCTCCTCCATAGCCCCTCTAGCTGTCCTAACCATCGCCAAGATAGGTGTCTTTTCTACCATTGTAAGTAGAAGTCATCTTTAATCAATTTGCTCCTAATTTAGACAAAATAGCTGGAACGTTTATCACACAAACTGTACATGTGAGGTCTGCCTATTTTACAACAGGTGTAATATGTAGTTATTAAACGTCCATTTTTTTTATTTGCCTGGACTACACTACTTCTTTATTTTCGTAGGTATTAGTACATGATGATGTGGTCTACACCTATAGGACCCATCCATCTCTTGGACTGTCATTAACAGTACTTGTTTGGCAACAACTATCTAATCACATCTCAATATTACTTTTAAAAATAAAGTCAGTCGGGCATATAAAGTTTAACGTTACATTTCCTGGCTTCCCAAGGGAACTCCAGTATCAATCTGCACAGATCCTCAGTATACCAGGTTTCTCCCTGGGCAGTCCGTGTCTGCACTGGGCCCACAAGGGATTGCACTTCAGCAGTTCCCATTGCGATCCCTGACTCTCCTGAGACCTCCGCCTGCCGGTCCCCTTTAGCTGCTCACTAACCTGCACCAGCTGGCTCCTCAGCTTCTTGATGCCATCCACCTGTGCTGCCTCTCCAATAAGATCGATCACTTGTTCCCGGGCCTTCTGCTGCTGCCGCTCCGCTCACACAGCTCCGCACCACTTCAGGAGTCTTCATGCATCCGCTGATCCACAAGCAAAAGCTGCATGCAGTGTGCAACGTATATTCTTGGAGCCGCCAATCCACCGCAACCAACACTGTGCAACCGTCAACCGTTCCTCCCGGACGACTGCTTGCACTCTAGCACCGTATGTGATGGGGGTACTCACTCTACTTGCTTCTCAGTTACATTGAGGTAGGCACAGGCGGCACTTTGAATACAAAGTCCAGCCTGCTTTATTTAAACTGCATAAAGTATGCCACCAGTATACGAGATAAATGGCATTTCAGTGCAGGAAAACAACATATGCATTTTCCCCATGGCATTTTAGTTTTAGCTCAGTACGTCGCAGGATCAAGTCTTCTTGCAAGAAGACCAAAGTCAGTATATTTAACCCCCCTCACAACACATACAGACCATGTGCCAAACAAACTGACACAATTTTAAAAGCCTGAGACACACCCATGGGCAGAAGTATGTGGATAGCCAGACCCACCCATCTCTCTGGCTATCTGTAAAACCTGTCCCTGGAATGCCCTAATAAGACTTGTGGCACTACAAGTCTTAGAGCAGATATTCAGGCTTGCACAACTTTCGGAATACATACCCTCTGCCATGTTACATAGTACATAATGATGTGCTCGTCACCTATATGACCAATCCATCTTTTCGACTGGGTGTCATTAGTAGTACTTATATGGTCACAGTTACGTATGTCATGATATTACTTTTAAAAAAGATAGTCAGGTATTTAAAGTTTTTTGAATGAATGTTAAGTCTGCCAAGTCAGGAGCTTGGCAACTTATCCATACTAAAGGATATGTAGAAGAATGTAACATGGTCAAATTTGACCCATGAAAACACATTTAAAAATCTGCATCACAATAAAATGCACTGATCATCTACTTTCCATAAATTATTAGCAAATTGGTTTAATTACACCTATTCAAAAAAATTTACCAGCCTCCTCCATAGCCCCTCTAGCTGTCCTAACCATCGCCAAGATAGGTGTCTTTTCTACCATTGTAAGTAGAAGTCATCTTTAATCAATTTGCTCCTAATTTAGACAAAATAGCTGGAACGTTTATCACACAAACTGTACATGTGAGGTCTGCCTATTTTACAACAGGTGTAATATGTAGTTATGAAACGTCCATTTTTTTTATTTGCCTGGACTACACTACTTCTTTATTTTCGTAGGTATTAGTACATGATGATGTGGTCTACACCTATAGGACCCATCCATCTCTTGGACTGTCATTAACAGTACTTGTTTGGCAACAACTATCTAATCACATCTCAATATTACTTTTAAAAATAAAGTCGGTCGGGCATATAAAGTTTAACGTTACATTTCCTGGCTTCCCAAGGGAACTCCAGTATCAATCTGCACAGATCCTCAGTATACCAGGTTTCTCCCTGGGCAGTCCGTGTCTGCACTGGGCCCACAAGGGATTGCACTTCAGCAGTTCCCATTGCGATCCCTGACTCTCCTGAGACCTCCGCCTGCCGGTCCCCTTTAGCTGCTCACTAACCTGCACCAGCTGGCTTTTCAGCTTCTTGATGCCATCCACCTGCGCTGCCTCTCCAATAAGATCCATCAGTTTTTCCCGGGCCTTCTGCTGCTGCCGCTCCGCTCACACAGCTCCGCACCACTTCAGGAGTCTTCATGCATCCGCTGATCCACAAGCAAAAGCTGCATGCAGTGTGCAACGTATATACTTGGAGCCGCCAATCCACCGCAACCAACATTGGGCAACCGCCAACCGTTCCTCCCGGACGACTGCTTGCACTCTAGCACCGTATGTGATAGGGGTACTCACTCTACTTGCTTCTCAGTTACATTGAGGTAGGCACAGGCGGCACTTTGAATACAAAGTCCAGCCTGCTTTATTTAAACTGCATAAAGCATGCCACCAGTATACGAGATAAATGGCATTTCAGTGCAGGAAAACAACATATGCATTTTCCCCATGGCATTTTAGTTTTAGCTCAGTACGTCACAGGATCAAGTCTTCTTGCAAGAAGACCAAAGTCAGTATATTTAACCCCCTCACAACACATACAGACCATGTGCCAAACAAACTGACACAATTTTAAAAGCCTGAGACACACCCATGGGCAGAAGTATGTGGATAGCCAGACCCACCCATCTCTCTGGCTATCTGTAAAACCTGTCCCTGGAATGCCCTAATAAGACTTGTGGCACTACAAGTCTTAGAGCAGATATTCAGGCTTCCACAACTTTCGGAATACATACCCTCTGCCATGTTACATAGTACATAATGATGTGCTCGTCACCTATATGACCAATCCATCTTTTGGACTGGGTGTCATTAGTAGTACTTATATGGTCACAGTTACGTATGTCATGATATTACTTTTAAAAAAGATAGTCAGGTATTTAAAGTTTTTTGAATGAATGTTAAGTCTGCCAAGTCAGGAGCTTAGCAACTTATCCATACTAAAGGATCTGTAGAAGAATGTAACATGGTCAAATTTGACCCATGAAAACACATTTAAAAATCTGCATCACAATAAAATGCACTGATCATCTACTTTGCATAAACTATTAGCAAATTGGTTTAATTACACCTATCCCAAAAATTTACCAGCCTCCTCCATAGCCCCTCTAGCTGTCCTAACCATCGCCAAGATAGGTGTCTTTTCTACCATTGTAAGTAGAAGTCATCTTTAATCAATTTGCTCCTAATTTAGACAAAATAGCTGGAACGTTTATCACACAAACTGTACATGTGAGGTCTGCCTATTTTACAACAGGTGTAATATGTAGTTATGAAACATCCATTTTTTTTATTTGCCTGGACTACACTACTTCTTAATTTTCGTAGGTATTAGTACATGATGATGTGGTCTACACCTATAGGACCCATCCATCTCTTGGACTGTCATTAACAGTACTTGTTTGGCAACAACTATCTAATCTTATCTCAATATTACTTTTAAAAATATAGTCGGTCGGGCATATAAAGTTTAATGTTACATTTCCTGGCTTCCCAAGGGAACTCCAGTATCAATCTGCACAGATCCTCAGTATACCAGGTTTCTCCCTGGGCAGTCCGTGTCTGCACTGGGCCCACAAGGGATTGCACTTCAGCAGTTCCCATTGCGATCCCTGACTCTCCTGAGACCTCCGCCTGCCGGTCCCCTTTAGCTGCTCACTAACCTGCACCAGCTGGCTCCTCAGCTTCTTGATGCCATCCACCTGCGCTGCCTCTTTAATAAGATCCATCAGTTGTTCCCGGGCCTTCTGCTGCTGCCGCTCCGCTCACACAGCTCCGCACCACTAGAGGAGTCTTCATGCATCCGCTGATCCACAAGCAAAAGCTGCATGCAGTGTGCAACGTATATTCTTGGAGCCGCCAATCCACCGCAACCAACACTGGGCAACCGCCAACCGTTCCTCCCGGACGACTGCTTGCACTCTAGCACCGTATGTGATGGGGGTACTCACTCTACTTGCTTCTCAGTTACATTGAGGTAGGCACAGGCGGCACTTTGAATACAAAGTCCAGCCTGCTTTATTTAAACTGCATAAAGCATGCCACCAGTATACGAAATAAATGGCATATCAGTGCAGGAAAACAACATATGCATTTTCCCCATGGCATTTTAGTTTTAGCTCAGTACGTCGCAGGATCAAGTCTTCTTGCAAGAAGACCAAAGTCAGTATATTTAACCCCCTCACAACACATACAGACCATGTGCCAAACAAACTGACACAATTTTTAAAGCCTGAGACACACCCATGGGCAGAAGTATGTGGATAGCCAGACCCACCCATCTCTCTGGCTATCTGTAAAACCTGTCCCTGGAATGCCCTAATAAGACTTGTGGCACTACAAGTCTTAGAGCAGATATTCAGGCTTCCACAACTTTCGGAATACATACCCTCTGCTATGTTACATAGTACATAATGATGTGCTTGTCACCTATATGACCAATCCATCTTTTGGACTGGGTGTTATTAGTAATACTTATATGGTCACAGTTACGTATGTCATGATATTACTTTTAAAAAAGATAGTCAGGTATTTAAAGTTTTTTGAATGAATGTTAAGTCTGCCAAGTCAGGAGCTTGGCAACTTATCCATACTAAAGGATCTGTAGAAGAATGTAACATGGTCAAATTTGACCCATGAAAACACATTTAAAAATCTGCATCACAATAAAATGCACTGATCATCTACTTTCCATAAATTATTAGCAAATTGGTTTAATTACACCTATCCAAAAAATTTACCAGCCTCCTCCATAGCCCCTCTAGCTGTCCTAACCATCGCCAAGATAGGTGTCTTTTCTACCATTGTAAGTAGAAGTCATCTTTAATCAATTTGCTCCTAATTTAGACAAAATAGCTGGAACGTTTATCACACAAACTGTACATGTGAGGTCTGCCTATTTTACAACAGGTGTAATATGTAGTTATGAAACGTCCATTTTTTTTATTTGCCTGGAATACACTACTTCTTTATTTTCGTAGGTATTAGTACATTGTTACGGGGGGCTGTCTGATAATAACCTAAAGGAGTATCAGACAGTCAGGGTCCACCGTGCAAAGACTCTGCTGCAGACTATGGCAGAGAGCAATACCTCTGTTAACTCACAGAAGGATATAATAAGTAAGTAAAGCAATTCCTCCCTTACTTGGAGGGTGTGTGGAATGATCTCTGTTAATAATCACAGAGACAAAGGCAATGTGTGCGAAATGGCACCTACCTAGGTCAGCTCTTCTAGTGGTGCAAAAGAGACGAACAGCAGCGTAAGCTGCACAAAGCTCCTACCTGCGTTCGCTCCACTAGTGTGCGAGGATACGAACAACTGCCAGACGCAGTATAAGGAATGTTACCCTAGCGGCAACGTCCACATACGAGTCGAACCACAAGGCCCAGCCAGACCATGTGCCTCAGGCGCCTGCCTATGTCCGCTCCCCTAAGAGGTAAGGATACGGATAGCAGCCGAAGCTGTAAGGTATAAGAACGCTACCCTGCCGGTAGCGCTCACCTAGCATAGACAGAGGAATGCCTAGAGGAACGCGCACAGAGCGTCTACTCTTATGCATGAACCAAGAGGACTGAGCGCCATGCGGCGTGTGTCAGGGTCTTATATAGACTTTGTGCCTCATCCAAGATGGAGAACACCAGAGCCAATCCGCTGCCAGAATGACAGGAGTGACGTCCTGCTGGCCTATCACCGAGCAAGGCGTCACAAGCACATAACCAGCGACCAATCGGCATAGAAGGTGTCAGAGACATGTGACCTCGTGTCAGCGATGATGTCACCCGCACATGTGCAATGGCTCCAAGATAGGACTTAGTCTCCGGCGCTCGCACATGTGCAGTAGCAAGAAATCTGGACTTAGTCTCCAGCGCTCGCACATGTGCAGTAGCAAGAAATCTGGACATAGTCTCCAGTGCTCGCAGCAACCGTAACATACATGATGATGTGATCTACACCTATAGGACCCATCCATCTCTTGGACTGTCATTAACAGTACTTGTTTGGCAACAACTATCTAATCACATCTCAATATTACTTTTAAAAATATAGTCGGTCGGGCATATAAAGTTTAACGTTACATTTCCTGGCTTCCCAAGGGAACTCCAGTATCAATCTGCACAGATCCTCAGTATACCAGGTTTCTCTCTGGGCAGTCCGTGTCTGCACTGGGCCCACAAGGGATTGCACTTCAGCAGTTCCCATTGCGATCCCTGACTCTCCTGAGACCTCCGCCTGCCGGTCCCCTTTAGCTGCTCACTAACCTGCACCAGCTGGCTCCTCAGCTTCTTGATGCCATCCACCTGTGCTGCCTCTCCAATAAGATCCATCAGTTGTTCCCGTGCCTTCTGCTGCTGCCGCTCCGCTCACACAGCTCCGCACCACTTCAGGAGTCTTCATGCATCCGCTGATCCACAAGCAAAAGCTGCATGCAGTGTGCAACGTATATTCTTGGAGCCGCCAATCCACCGCAACCAACACTGTGCAACCGCCAACCGTTTCTCCCGGACGACTGCTTGCACTCTAGCACCGTATGTGATGGGGGTACTCACTCTACTTGCTTCTCAGTTACATTGAGGTAGGCACACGCGGCACTTTGAATACAAAGTCCAGCCTGCTTTATTTAAACTGCATAAAGCATGCCACCAGTATACGAGATAAATGGCATTTCAGTGCAGGAAAACAACATATGCATTTTCCCCATGGCATTTTAGTTTTAGCTCAGTACGTCGCAGGATCAAGTCTTCTTGCAAGAAGACCAAAGTCAGTATATTTAACCCCCTCACAACACATACAGACCATGTGCCAAACAAACTGACACAATTTTAAAAGCCTGAGACACACCCATGGGCAGAAGTATGTGGATAGCCAGACCCACCCATCTCTCTTGCTATCTGTAAAACCTGTCCCTGGAATGCCCTAATAAGACTTGTGGCACTACAAGTCTTAGAGCAGATATTCAGGCTTCCACAACTTTCGGAATACATACCCTCTGCCATGTTACATAGTACATAATGATGTGCTCGTCACCTATATGACCAATCCATCTTTTGGACTGGGTGTCATTAGTAGTACTTATATGGTCACAGTTACGTATGTCATGATATTACTTTTAAAAAAGATAGTCAGCTATTTAAAGTTTTTTGAATGAATGTTAAGTCTGCTAAGTCAGGAGCTTGGCAACTTATCCATACTAAAGGATCTGTAGAAGAATGTAACATGGTTAAATTTGACCCATGAAAACACATTTAAAAATCTGCATCACAATAAAATCCACTGATCATCTACTTTCCATAAATTATTAGCAAATTGGTTTAATTACACCTATCCAAAAAATTTACCAGCCTCCTCCATAGCCCCTCTAGCTGTCCTAACCATCGCCAAGATAGGTGTCTTTTCTACCATTGTAAGTAGAAGTCATCTTTAATCAATTTGCTCCTAATTTAGACAAAATAGCTGGAACGTTTATCACACAAACTGTACATGTGAGGTCTGCCTATTTTACAACAGGTGTAATATGTAGTTATGAAACGTCCATTTTTTTTATTTGCCTGGACTACACTACTTCTTTATTTTCGTAGGTATTAGTACATGATGATGTGGTCTACACCTATAGGACCCATCCATCTCTTGGACTGTCATTAACAGTACTTGTTTGGCAACAACTATCTAATCACATCTCAATATTACTTTTAAAAATAAAGTCGGTCGGGCATATAAAGTTTAACGTTACATTTCCTGGCTTCCCAAGGGAACTCCAGTATCAATCTGCACAGATCCTCAGTATACCAGGTTTCTCCCTGGGCAGTCAGTGTCTGCACTGGGCCCACAAGGGATTGCACTTCAGCAGTTCCCATTGCGATCCCTGACTCTCCTGAGACCTCCGCCTGCCGGTCCCCTTTAGCTGCTCACTAACCTGCACCACCTGGATCCTCAGCTTCTTGATGCCATCCACCTGCGCTGCCTCTCCAATAAGATCCATCAGTTGTTCCCGGGCCTTCTGCTGCTGCCGCTCCGCTCACACAGCTCCGCACCACTTCAGGAGTCTTCATGCATCCGCTGATCCACAAGCAAAAGCTGCATGCAGTGTGCAACGTATATTCTTGGAGCCGCCAATCCACCGCAACCAACACTGTGCAACCGCCAACCGTTCCTCCCGGACGACTGCTTGCACTCTAGCACCGTATGTGATGGGGGTACTCACTCTACTTGCTTCTCAGTTACATTGAGGTAGGCACAGGAGGCACTTTGAATACAAAGTCCAGCCTGCTTTATTTAAACTGCATAAAGCATGCCACCAGTATACGAGATAAATGGCATTTCAGTGCAGGAAAACAACATATGCATTTTCCCCATGGCATTTTAGTTTTAGCTCAGTACGTCGCAGGATCAAGTCTTCTTGCAAGAAGACCAAAGTCAGTATATTTAACCCCCCTCACAACACATACAGACCATGTGCCAAACAAACTGACACAATTTTAAAAGCCTGAGACACACCCATGGGCAGAAGTATGTGGATAGCCAGACCCACCCATCTCTCTGGCTATCTGTAAAACCTGTCCCTTGAATGCCCTAATAAGACTTGTGGCACTACAAGTCTTAGAGCAGATATTCAGGCTTCCACAACTTTCGGAATACATACCCTCTGCCATGTTACATAGTACATAATGATGTGCTCGTCACCTATATGACCAATCCATCTTTTGGACTGGGTGTCATTAGTAGTACTTATATGGTCACAGTTACGTATGTCATGATATTACTTTTAAAAAAGATAGTTAGGTATTTAAAGTTTTTTGAATGAATGTTAAGTCTGCCAAGTCAGGAGCTTGGCAACTTATCCATACTAAAGGATCTGTAGAAGAATGTAACATGGTCAAATTTGACCCATGAAAACACATTTAAAAATCTGCATCACAATAAAATGCACTGATCATCTACTTTCCATAAATTATTAGCAAATTGGTTTAATTACACCTATCCAAAAAATTTACCAGCCTCCTCCATAGCCCCTCTAGCTGTCCTAACCATCGCCAAGATAGGTGTCTTTTCTACCATAGTAAGTAGAAGTCATCTTTAATCAATTTGCTCCTAATTTAGACAAAATAGCTGGAACGTTTATCACACAAACTGTACATGTGAGGTCTGCCTATTTTACAACAGGTGTAATATGTAGTCATGAAACGTCCATTTTTTTTATTTGACTGGACTACACTACTTCTTTATTTTCGTAGGTATTAGTACATGATGATGTGGTCTACACCTATAGGACCCATCCATCTCTTGGGCTGTCATTAACAGTACTTGTTTGGCAACAACTATCTAATTACATCTCAATATTACTTTTAAAAATAAAGTCGGTCGGGCATATAAAGTTTAACGTTACATTTCCTGGCTTCCCAAGGGAACTCCAGTATCAATCTGCACAGATCCTCAGTATACCAGGTTTCTCCCTGGGCAGTCCGTGTCTGCACTGGGCCCACAAGGGATTGCACTTCAGCAGTTCCCATTGCGATCCCTGACTCTCCTGAGACCTCCGCCTGCCGGTCCCCTTTAGCTGCTCACTAACCTGCACCAGCTGGCTCCTCAGCTTCTTGATGCCATGCACCTGCGCTGCCTCTCTAATAAGATCCATCAGTTGTTCCCGGGCCTTCTGCTGCTGCCGCTCCGCTCACACAGCTCCGCACCACTTCAGGAGTCTTCATGCATCCGCTGATCCACAAGCAAAAGCTGCATGCAGTGTGCAACGTATATTCTTGGAGCCGCCAATCCACCGCAACCAACACTGTGCAACCGCCAACCGTTCCTTCCGGACGACTGCTTGCACTCTAGCACCGAAATGTGATGGGGTACTCACTCTACTTGCTTCTCAGTTACATTGAGGTAGGCACAGGAGGCACTTTGAATACAAAGTCCAGCCTGCTTTATTTAAACTGCATAACACATGCCACCAGTATACGAGATAAATGGCATTTCAGTGCAGGAAAACAACATATGCATTTTCCCCATGGCATTTTAGTTTTAGCTCAGTACGTCGCAGGATCAAGTCTTCTTGCAAGAAGACCAAAGTCAGTATATTTAACCCCCCTCACAACACATACAGACCATGTGCCAAACAAACTGACACAATTTTAAAAGCCTGAGACACACCCATGGGCAGAAGTATGTGGATAGCCAGACCCACCCATCTCTCTGGCTATCTGTAAAACCTGTCCCTGGAATGCCCTAATAAGACTTGTGGCACTACAAGTCTTAGAGCAGATATTCAGGCTTCCACAACTTTCGGAATACATACCCTCTGCCATGTTACATAGTACATAATGATGTGCTCGTCCCCTATATGACCAATCCATCTTTTGGACTGGGTGTCATTAGTAGTACTTATATGGTCACAGTTACGTATGTCATGATATTACTTTTAAAAAAGATAGTCAGGTATTTAAAGTTTTTTGAATGAATGTTAAGTCTGCCAAGTCAGGAGCTTGGCAACTTATCCATACTAAAGGATCTGTAGAAGAATGTAACATGGTCAAATTTGACCCATGAAAACACATTTAAAAATCTGCATCACAATAAAATCCACTGATCATCTACTTTCCATAAATTATTAGCAAATTGGTTTAATTACACCTATCCAAAAAATTTACCAGCCTCCTCCATAGCCCCTCTAGCTGTCCTAACCATCGCCAAGATAGGTGTCTTTTCTACCATTGTAAGTAGAAGTCATCTTTAATCAATTTGCTCCTAATTTAGACAAAATAGCTGGAACGTTTATCACACAAACTGTACATGTGAGGTCTGCCTATTTTACAACAGGTGTAATATGTAGTCATGAAACGTCCATTTTTTTTATTTGACTGGACTACACTACTTCTTTATTTTCGTAGGTATTAGTACATGATGATGTGGTCTACACCTATAGGACCCATCCATCTCTTGGACTGTCATTAACAGTACTTGTTTGGCAACAACTATCTAATCACATCTCAATATTACTTTTAAAAATAAAGTCGGTCGGGCATATAAAGTTTAACGTTACATTTCCTGGCTTCCCAAGGGAACTCCAGTATCAATCTGCACAGATCCTCAGTATACCAGGTTTCTCCCTGGGCAGTCCGTGTCTGCACTGGGCCCACAAGGGATTGCACTTCAGCAGTTCCCATTGCGATCCCTGACTCTCCTGAGACCTCCGCCTGCCGGTCCCCTTTAGCTGCTCACTAACCTGCACCAGCTGGCTCCTCAGCTTCTTGATGCCATCCACCTGCGCTGCCTCTCTAATAAGATCCATCAGTTGTTCCCGGGCCTTCTGCTGCTGCCGCTCCGCTCACACAGCTCCGCACCACTTCAGGAGTCTTCATGCATCCGCTGATCCACAAGCAAAAGCTGCATGCAGTGTGCAACGTATATTCTTGGAGCCGCCAATCCACCGCAACCAACACTGTGCAACCGCCAACCGTTCCTTCCGGACGACTGCTTGCACTCTAGCACCGAAATGTGATGGGGTACTCACTCTACTTGCTTCTCAGTTACATTGAGGTAGGCACAGGAGGCACTTTGAATACAAAGTCCAGCCTGCTTTATTTAAACTGCATAACACATGCCACCAGTATACGAGATAAATGGCATTTCAGTGCAGGAAAACAACATATGCATTTTCCCCATGGCATTTTAGTTTTAGCTCAGTACGTCGCAGGATCAAGTCTTCTTGCAAGAAGACCAAAGTCAGTATATTTAACCCCCCTCACAACACATACAGACCATGTGCCAAACAAACTGACACAATTTTAAAAGCCTGAGACACACCCATGGGCAGAAGTATGTGGATAGCCAGACCCACCCATCTCTCTGGCTATCTGTAAAACCTGTCCCTGGAATGCCCTAATAAGACTTGTGGCACTACAAGTCTTAGAGCAGATATTCAGGCTTCCACAACTTTCGGAATACATACCCTCTGCCATGTTACATAGTACATAATGATGTGCTCGTCCCCTATATGACCAATCCATCTTTTGGACTGGGTGTCATTAGTAGTACTTATATGGTCACAGTTACGTATGTCATGATATTACTTTTAAAAAAGATAGTCAGGTATTTAAAGTTTTTTGAATGAATGTTAAGTCTGCCAAGTCAGGAGCTTGGCAACTTATCCATACTAAAGGATCTGTAGAAGAATGTAACATGGTCAAATTTGACCCATGAAAACACATTTAAAAATCTGCATCACAATAAAATGCACTGATCATCAACTTTCCATAAATTATTAGCAAATTGGTTTAATTACACCTATCCAAAAAATTTACCAGCCTCCTCCATAGCCCCTCTAGCTGTCCTAACCATCGCCAAGATAGGTGTCTTTTCTACCATTGTAAGTAGAAGTCATCTTTAATCAATTTGCTCCTAATTTAGACAAAATAGCTGGAACATTTATCACACAAACTGAACATGTGAGGTCTGCCTATTTTACAACAGGTGTAATATGTAGTTATGAAACGTTCATTTTTTTTATTTGCCTGGACTACACTACTTCTTTATTTTCGTAGGTATTAGTACATGATGATGTGGTCTACACCTATAGGACCCATCCATCTCTTGGACTGTCATTAACAGTACTTGTTTGGCAACAACTATCTAAGCACATCTCAATATTACTTTTAAAAATAAAGTCGGTCGGGCATATAAAGTTTAACGTTACATTTCCTGGCTTCCCATGGGAACTCCAGTATCAATCTGCACAGATCCTCAGTATACCAGGTTTCTCCCTGGGCAGTCCGTGTCTGCACTGGGCCCACAAGGGATTGCACTTCAGTAGTTCCCATTGCGATCCCTGACTCTCCTGAGACCTCCGCCTGCCGGTCCCCTTTAGCTGCTCACTAACCTGCACCAGCTGGCTCCTCAGCTTCTTGATGCCATCCACCTGCGCTGCCTCTTCAATAAGATCCATCAGTTGTTCCCGGGCCTTCTGCTGCTGCCGCTCCGCTCACACAGCTCCGCACCACTTCAGGAGTCTTCATGCATCCGCTGATCCACAAGCAAAGCTGCATGCAGTGTGCAACATATATTCTTGGAGCCGCCAATCCACCGCAACCAACACTGTGCAACCGCCAACCGTTCCTCCCGGACGACTGTTTGCACTCTAGCACCGTATGTGATGGGGTACTCACTCTACTTGCTTCTCAGTTACATTGAGGTAGGCACAGGAGGCACTTTGAATACAAAGTCCAGCCTGCTTTATTTAAACTGCATAAAGCATGGCACCAGTATACGAGATAAATGGCATTTCAGTGCAGGAAAACAACATATGCATTTTCCCCATGGCATTTTAGTTTTAGCTCAGTACGTCGCAGGATCAAGGCTTCTTCCAAGAAGACCAAAGTCAGTATATTTACCCCTTTACATTACATACAGACCATGTGCCAAACAAACTGACACAATTTTAAAAGCCTGAAACACACCCATGGGCAGAAGTATGTGGATAGCCAGACCCACCCATCTCTCTGGCTATCTGTAAAACCTGTCCCTGGAATGCCCTAATAAGACTTGTGGCACTACAAGTCTTAGAGCAGATATTCAGGCTTCCACAACTTTCGGAATACATACCCTCTGCCATGTTACATAGTACATAATGATGTGCTCGTCACCTATATGACCAATCCATCTTTTGGACTGGGTGTCATTAGTAGTACTTATATGGTCACAGTTACGTATGTCATGATATTACTTTTAAAAAAGATAGTCAGGTATTTAAAGTTTTTTGAATGAATGTGAAGTCTGCCAAGTCAGGAGCTTGGCAACTTATCCATACTAAAGGATCTGTAGAAGAATGTAACATGGTCAAATTTGACCCATGAAAACACATTTAAAAATCTGCATCACAATAAAATGCACTGATCATCTACTTTCCATAAATTATTAGCAAATTGGTTTAATTACACCTATCCCAAAAATTTACCAGCCTCCTCCATAGCCCCTCTAGCTGTCCTAACCATCGCCAAGATAGGTGTCTTTTCTACCATTGTAAGTAGAAGTCATCTTTAATCAATTTGCTCCTAATTTAGACAAAATAGCTGGAACGTTTATCACACAAACTGTACATGTGAGGTCTGCCTATTTTACAACAGGTGTAATATGTAGTTATGAAACGTCCATTTTTTTTATTTGACTGGACTACACTACTTCTTTATTTTCATAGGTATTAGTACATGATGATGTGGTCTACACCTATAGGACCCATCCATCTCTTGGACTGTCATTAACAGTACTTGTTTGGCAACAACTATCTAATCACATCTCAATATTACTTTTAAAAATAAAGTCGGTCGGGCATATAAGGTTTAACGTTACATTTCCTGGCTTCCCAAGGGAACTCCAGTATCAATCTGCACAGATCCTCAGTATACCAGGTTTCTCCCTGGGCAGTCCGTGTCTGCACTGGGCCCACAAGGGATTGCACTTCAGCAGTTCCCATTGCGATCCCTGACTCTCCTGAGACCTCCGCCTGCAAGTCCTCTTTAGCTGCTCACTAACCTGCACCAGCTGGCTCCTCAGCTTCTTGATGCCATCCACCTGCGCTGCCTCTCCAATAAGATCCATCAGTTGTTCCCGGGCCTTCTGCTGCTGCCGCTCCGCTCACACAGCTCCGCAGCACTTCAGGAGTCTTCATGCATCCGCTGATCCACAAGCAAAAGCTGCATGCAGTGTGCAACGTATATTCTTGGAGCCGCCAATCCACCGCAACCAACACTGTGCAACCGCCAACCGTTCCTCCTGGACGACTGCTTGCACTCTAGCACCGTATGTGATGGGGGTACTCACTCTACTTGCTTCTCAGTTACATTGAGGTAGGCACAGGCGGCACTTTGAATACAAAGTCCAGCCTGCTTTATTTAAACTGCATAAAGCATGCCACCAGTATACGAGATAAATGGCATTTCAGTGCAGGAAAACAACATATGCATTTTCCCCATGGCATTTTAGTTTTAGCTCAGTACGTCGCAGGAACAAGTCTTCTTGCAAGAAGACCAAAGTCAGTATATTTAACCCCCCTCACAACACATACAGACCATGTGCCAAACAAACTGACACAATTTTAAAAGCCTGAGACACACCCATGGGCAGAAGTATGTGGATAGCCAGACCCACCCATCTCTCTGACTATCTGTAAAACCTGTCCCTGGAATGCCCTAATAAGACTTGTGGCACTACAAGTCTTAGAGCAGATATTCAGGCTTCCACAACTTTCGGAATACATACCCTCTGCCATGTTACATAGTACATAATGATGTGCTCGTCACCTATATGACCAATCCATCTTTTGGACTGGGTGTCATTAGTAGTACTTATATGGTCACAGTTACATATGTCATGATATTACTTTTAAAAAAGATAGTCAGGTATTTAAAGTTTTTTGAATGAATGTTAAGTCTGCCAAGTCAGGAGTTTGGCAACTTATCTATACTGAAGGATCTGTAGAAGAATGTAACATGGTCAAATTTGACCCATGAAAACATTTAAAAATCTGCATCACAATAAAATGCACTGATCATCTACTTTCCATAAATTATTAGCAAATTGGTTTAATTACACCTATCCAAAAAATTTACCAGCCTCCTCCATAGCCCCTCTAGCTGTCCTAACCATCGCCAAGATAGGTGTCTTTTCTACCATTGTAAGTAGAAGTCATCTTTAATCAATTTGCTCCTAATTTAGACAAAATAGCTGGAACGTTTATCACACAAACTGTACATGTGAGGTCTGCCTATTTTACAACAGGTGTAATATGTAGTTATGAAACGTCCATTTTTTTATTTGCCTGGACTACACTACTTCTTTATTTTCTTTTTTTTTCCAATTTAAGATTTTATTAAATTTCAAAGGAATTACAAAATTAAAACATACATCATACATCCATGCTGTACCAAATGATACAGATCAGAAATCCCAAGTCAATGCAATACCATGCCTTCGCAGGCTTCGTGATATTCTATGGATAGTAGAAATAATACCCGGGTAAACATTTAAAACCTTAGATGATAATTTAACAAGAAGAAGAGATTAAGTTGAGTGATAGTCATAGAATCCAAAGAAGGAGAGGTATTTCAGAGGAAAGAGGGGAGAGATAGAAAGCAGGGTGAGGCGGCCGGGGCTGATGCCTTGTCTATTGAGCTAAAATTTGTCGGGAGGATGGTGTGTACTGTCTAAAAGAGAAAAGGCCAGGGTGCCCCCAATCCGGAGATTAAATTAGTTCAAGAAATTTCTCACTGGACAGGAAAGACTCCCACTGGAACCACTTAGTGGCTGTCTCCACTGTTTGCCCTCGTGATTGGGCCATCACCATCTCCATGCGATGGATCACATTTACCTCTGTTACCCACTCGTCCAATGTCGGGGGGGTAGAGTCTTTCCAGCGCCGTGGGACCACTGTCTTGGCGGCCTGAAGAAGGTGACCCAAAATGGATTTTTTAAAAACCTTTTCCGGTACGTTAAAGATATACAGTAAAGCTGCCTCCGGGCGGCTGGGTACTACGATCCCTGTAACCTCTTTTATGGCTACCAGTACTTTGTTCCAAAAGACCGACAGGCCCGGGCAGTGCCACCAGATGTGAGACATGGTGCCTCCTGAGGCCCCGCAACGCCAGCACGTGTCCGGTATTTCGGGGCACCACGCATGAAGAGACGCCGGAACCCTGTACCACCTGGAAAGTATTTTATAGCTGGTTTCTTGCATCCTAGTGGCAACTACCGACCTGTGGGTCAAGCGGAAACAACGCTCCCATAGATTCCTGGGGATCGTTTGGTTGAGCTCCAACTCCCAAGTTCTACAAAAGCGAGGAAGCGACCCCTCTGCTGCACTAGTCATAAGCTTATACACCCTTGATATTGCATGACGCATGTCGGAAGGCCCAGTGCAAAGGTTTTCAAAAGGAGTTTGGGGTGGGGAGTGAGCCCTGGTAGTGTCCTGAGAGGCTAGGAAATGCTTGAGTTGAGCATACTCAAAGTTAAATCGCATTTTGAAATTCCGGCCCTCTACTATCTCCAGGAGTGGGATGAGAGACCCGCTCGGAGCCACCCGGTTTAATCTTAAAGGAGTCAGTTTCGTGCTTCCCAGAAAATTATTAGATGACGCTCCCGGTAAAAACTCCGGGTTATCGGTTAGTGGCATAAGGGGCCCTCCAGGCTGAATCATGAGATTGCGTGATGACATAGAGTGGACCGTTTTCAATGTTTGTTTAGTACTATAAGACATCTCAATCTTATGTCTGGTGAGGAGCGGCCAGGTCCAGGGCAGGGTCGGTAATGATAAGGGGCACATATCCTGTGCCATACAGACCCAAAGCTTAGAACCAGTATTATGTAAAAGGTCCGTCCAGGATCCTGGCATAAGCGGCTGCTAAGTAGTACCGCCTACAGTCAGGTAGTCCTGTCCCTCCCGCATTCTTGGTCCTAGTTAGGACGCTACTCCCTATACGGGCACGCCTTCCGGACCAAACAAATTGATTGAATATGCGCTGCATCTTGGCCCAATAGGATGCTGGAACATAAACCGGAACTGTCTGTATCAAGTACAGCAATCTCGGCAGCGCCGTCATCCTGAGTGCGCTGATCCTGCCGAACCATGAAAGAGTGCCTCTGTGCCACCGGGCTAAATCACCCTCGAGCCGTGACAGGAAACTTTGGTAGTTTAATTGAAAGAGCTTGGACAAGTCAGATGGGATCTTGATGCCCAAGTACCCAATAGTACCGTGGGGTGGCCATTTAAAGGGAAAGTTTGGTTTTATAACATTCACAGTTGTTTGGGGTAGAGAAATATTTAAGGCTTCTGATTTATCAAAATTGATTTTAAAATTGGACCATTTGCTAAAGCGGTTCAGCTCCACCATTAAGGATGGGAGAGAGGTGATGGGGTTACATAGATAAATAAGGAGATCATCAGCAAAAGCAGCACATTTATGCTCCCGGTTGGTGATTTTAATTCCCTTTATGTCCGGGTTGGCCCGGATGGCCGACAACAAGTGTTCCATGACTAAGACATACAATAAAGGTGACAAGGGACATCCCTGCCGGGTCCCGTTTCGAATGGAGAAGGGTTTCGATAGAGTGCCATTAATCTTAAGGTGAGCAGTCGGGGCATGGTATAAAGCCATAATTTTGGATGAGTAAACCGGTCCCAAACCTATGTGGTCCAAGGTCTGTGCAATTGACTGCCAGGAGACTCTGTCGAAAGCCTTCTCAGCGTCCAAGGATAGCAACATCATCGGCAGTTGTTTAGTATGTGCGTGTTGAATTAAATCCAAGGTTTTTATGGTGTTGTCCCTTGCCTCTCTACCCGGAACAAACCCAACCTGGTCCAAATGGATCAGGTCAGGAAGCAAAGGACCAAGTCTATTTGCCAAAAGCTTGGCATAAATTTTTAAATCTACATTAAGAAGTGATATTGGTCTAAAACTACCACACACCGTGGGGTCCTTTCCAGCCTTACTGAGTAATGAGATGTGTGCTGTGGTGGAATGGGGTGGGAAGGGGACAGAGTCCGAAATCGAGTTAAAGGAAAGGAGCATTAGGGGTGCTAATTGTTCCGAAAAGGATTTATAAAATTTGGCGGGGAATCCGTCGGGGCCAGGGCTCTTGTTTCCAGGCGTGTCGCGAATCACTGCCAGCAGGTCCTCCAGTATAAATGGACTTTCCAAGTTGTCAATTATAGAGCTATCGAGACGTCCAAAAGGTGAGGGCATTAAAGGGCCCTCATCACTCGACCTGGGGGGCTCGACCGGTAAATTATATAACTTGGAATAATAGTCGTGGAAAGTATTCGAGATTTCTGGGGTGGCATAGAGTATTTCGTCGCGTGGGTTCTTGATGCAAGGTATGAGGGTATGAGCTCTTTCTTCTCTCAGCGCGTTGGCCAACAATCTGCCGGGTTTGTCCCCAAACTCGTAAAACCTCCCCCTTCCCACCTGTATTAGACGCTGATATGAGGAATCAAGCAGTTTTTTAACCTGGAACCTAGCTTGTAAAAGAGCTTGTAGATTTGTGGCCGATAAGGCTCGCTTGTGGATGAGCTCCAGTTCAGAGACCTTCTGGAGAGCTTTTACTATGCTTTGGGCCTTTTCTTTCTTGATTCGGGACCCGTGTTTAATAAAAATACCTCGTAGGACACATTTCAATGCTTCCCACTTATATGTGGGGGCTGTGTCATCTACTGAGTGGTCCTCCATGAACCTAGTAATAGAGGTCTGAATATCAGTAACACAAAGCTCATCCAGTAGCAACGACTCATTCAGCCGCCACGACCCTTTAGGAGCCGAAAGAGAGGGGATCTCTATTGTGCAATACACCGGCGCGTGGTCTGACCACAATATATTATCCATTCCCGTATGTTGGATCCATGGGAGAGCGCTATGTTGAATTAGTATGTAGTCAAGACGACTATAAGAGTCCTGAGTGTGTGAATAAAAACTATAGTCTCTGTCCGAGGGATGCTGTATTCTCCAGGTATCAAACAATTGAATGCGCAGTAGAGCTTTTTTGATCCGTTTAATGGTGGTGTATGCAATACTAGATTTCCCTTTGGAATTATCTAATGTGGGGTCGAGGGTGACATTTAGGTCGCCACATAAAATCACCGTGCCCTGTAGCAAGGGGATCGCGACGTCAATCAGACGGGAAACAAAGCTGTCCTGTTTTTGATTTGGGGCGTAAGCATTAATTATTGTGAAAATGTGGGTTCCCACCCTCAGTGAGAGTATAATATATCTTCCAAGACTATCTGTCGTGCACTTTAAGATTTGATGTGGGAGGGATTTATGGATGGCTATTGCCACGCCTTTAGAACGGGAGTCTGGGTTGTCTGAGGATACCCATGTCTGGTAATATTTATTTTTAAGAATAGGGGCATGTCCTTGTTTGAAGTGTGTCTCCTGGAGGCACGCTATTCTCACCTTCCGTTTATGAAGATGATACAGTATCTGTGTCCTTTTCTCCGGAACATTGAGGCCCCTGGCATTGAAAGAAGCAATGGTTAGGTCCGCCATCTATAAAAGAGTAGTACATTAGAGATATATAAGAGAGGGTATCGAACACTATCAGCCCGGCCGCCGAGAATAGAAAGAAGGGAAAGCTGGAGGCAAGTAGGATAAAGTGGGGAGAAGAGGAAAAGAGTAACGAAAACAGGGAGAACATCAGGCAAAAAAAACCTTGCACAGTAAACTAAATCCGAACAATTGTTCCTAGGGAACATATCCGCCTGATCTAGGCAGGACAGAGGATCCCGACCTATTTGGGGAAAAAGGATGTCAGACATAGCCAAGCCGAGCTCCGTGCATGCAAGAAAAACATTAAAGATAACCACAGGAACCGGCAACAATATCAAATATTCATGCAGTACGGGCGATGAATAAACTTAAAGGCAGCATACATTCCGCCACTGAGCACATCTATATCGGTCACCGGGGACGGCCCATCCCCCGACCCCGCCTTTCTCTCGGGGGCAGCCCCCTGCCGGACACAGGAGGTGTGGACCGTCCAGAAGAGGCCGGCCGTCCCCTAGGTACCCACTGCTGGAGTAGGGTAGTCGGCCAGGTTGCAATAGGGATTGTAGGTAGATTCAGGCTCTTAGTAAAAGCCGGGAGGTCTTCTGGGGATCGCAAGACCATCCATCGGGAGTCCTTCCGCACCGACAGGGAGAATGGAAATCCCCATCGAAACGGTAGACCCCTCTCCTTCAAGGCATCAAGAAGGGGCTTAAGGGTCGCACGTTGGGCCAGGGTGTGGCGTGAGAGATCCGGCATTATGCGTATGGTAGAGCCATTAAACGACAAGTTTTGTTTCCCCCTAGCTGCTTGTAGGATGGCCTCTTTTACAGCGAAAAAATGCACTCTGCACACGATATCCCTCGGGCGGGGGTCATCTGGATCCGGGGGACGTAGGGCTCTATGGGCTCTATCGAGCTCGAGGGGAGCCCCTGGTGGCCTCTTTAGCAGATTGTTAAAGATAGAACGGAGAGCAGTAGGTATATCAGGAGCGGCAATAGATTCCGGGATACCTCTAATACGTAAATTGTTCCGTCTGTTTCTATTCTCTAAGTCGTCTACATGTTGTTGAAGGGCAAATAGTTGCTTGGATTGGTTTTCTACAGTCTCTTGAATAGATTGAATAGACGTCTGAGAATTTGATTGTTGCTCTGTCAGGGTGTCGACCCTGTGAGTAAGTGAGGAAAGATCTTGTCGTAGTTGGATAAACTCTTGTTTACATTCCGCCACCACTTGATTAGCCAGTGCTGCAATGTCGTTCTTGGTGGGGATCGCTTGCAACAGTGACCGTAGGTCTGCCAGGGAGGCCGGGCGGTCCTCGCCCATCGAGGTGGCAGCACAAGACGTATTGGGGTATGAATAGAAAGAGTCCTGTATAGCTGGACCGTATATTAGTGTTTGCGTTTGCGTGCTTTGGGGGTTTTTCATGCCCTGGGCCCTCCATCCCTGGGAATCAAAATGCCCTTTTCTCTGTCCGAGACTGTCGGGCTCTCAGCCCAGGAAGATCCAGTGGACCATCGATCTGGAGAGGGAGGGGTTGCTTCCCTCTGAGGTGTCCCCCAGGATTCGTTGGCAGCTACCCAGGATTCAGGTGGCTCCCCTGCATTTCCAACTTCCCCTGCAGGTCTTTTAACCCCTGGTGCATACGCCTGGCTGGTTACTTTACCTCCCTCTCTGGTAGGAGTCCCGCTCCCCAGGCCCTCCCGCGGTCCCCGTACCTGGGTCCTTTCTCCCAGCAGTCCTTCTGGGCATATCGCTGCTCCCTCCTTTCCTCTGGCTGCCGGGCCAGTGTATGCAGACAGGGGCAGCAGTGCCTGCAGCGCGGCTTCCCTGTGCAGCGCCTACTTCTCCCGTGCCCGGGCCTGCCACGGTGATGCATCTTCTGGGCCCGAGCACACGTGCACTCCGTGCACGCACGCCGCATTACTCTCCGCTCCCCTGATGCCGGCCGCCGATGAGTCATCCGGATTACCCGTCTCCAGCAGAGATGTCGCAGGGCGTGAGGCAGGTAGGACGCCTGCTGCGGTCGACCCATCTTCCCTTCCCGGTCTGCTGGATGGCGTCTCCATGGCGCGGCCGCCATCTTGGAATGGCGCCGCAGATGATGCCGCTTCCTCCACCGCAGGGGGTCCACTGATTCCCGCCGTCCCCGGGTGTTCTTTGGAGGCTCCATCCTTGTCATGTGGGGACCCTGCCGCCTCACCCCTTCTCTGGGTCTTCAGGCCCATCGCCCCAGCGGACACCGGTGCAGGGGCCCCTTCAGGCTGTAGTTCTCTCCCAGGCTGAGAGGCAGTCCCAGGCTCCCGGGAACGGGTGAGAAACACCCCAATCGTGCCCTGAGATGCAGGAAGTTGCCCTGAGGTGTTGGGCTTGTTTTTCTTGGTGGATTTGCCCATTATATATATAGTAAACCGGCCCTTTGGATGGATATTTAGAGGAGCTCTAACAAGCAGCTTCCTCACTCGGCCATGTCCAGCTCCGCCCCCCTACTTCTTTATTTTCGTAGGTATTAGTACATGATGATGTGGTCTACACCTATAGGACCCATCCATCTCTTGGACTGTCATTAACAGTACTTGTTTGGCAACAACTATCTAATCACATCTCAATATTACTTTTAAAAATAAAGTCGGTCGGGCATATAAAGTTTAACGTTACATTTCCTGGCTTCCCAAGGGAACTCCAGTATCAATCTGCACAGATCCTCAGTATACCAGGTTTCTCCCTGGGCAGTCCGTGTCTGCACTGTGCCCACAAGGGATTGCACTTCAGCAGTTCCCATTGCGATCCCTGACTCTCCTGAGACCTCTGCCTGCCGATCCCCTTTAGCTGCTCACTAACCTGCACCAGCTGGCTCCTCAGCTTCTTGATGCCATACACCTGCGCTGCCTCTCCAATAAGATCCATCAGTTGTTCCCGGGCCTTCTGCTGCTGCCGCTCCGCTCACACAGCTCCGCACCACTTCAGGAGTCTTCATGCATCCGCTGATCCACAAGCAAAAGCTGCATGCAGTGTGCAACGTATATTCTTGGAGCCGCCAATCCACCGCAACCAACACTGTGCAACCGCCAACCGTTCCTCCCGGACGACTGCTTGCACTCTAGCACCGTATGTGATGGGGGTACTCACTCTACTTGCTTCTCAGTTACATTGAGGTAGGCACAGGCGGCACTTTGAATACAAAGTCCAGCCTGCTTTATTTAAACTGCATAAAGCATGCCACCAGTATACGAGATAAATGGCATTTCAGTGCAGGAAAACAACATATGCATTTTCCCCATGGCATTTTAGTTTTAGCTCAGTACGTCGCAGGATCAAGTCTTCTTGCAAGAAGACCAAAGTCAGTATATTTAACCCCCCTCACAACACATACAGACCATGTGCCAAACAAACTGACACAATTTTAAAAGCCTGAGACACACCCAAGGGCAGAAGTATGTGGATAGCCAGACCCACCCATCTCTCTGGCTATCTGTAAATCCTGTCCCTGGAATGCCCTAATAAGACTTGTGGCACTGCAAGTCTTAGAGCAGATATTCAGGCTTCCACAACTTTCGGAATACATACCCTCTGCCATGTTACATAGTACATAATGATGTGCTCGTCACCTATATGACCAATCCATCTGTTGGACTGGGTGTCATTAGTAGTACTTATATGGTCACAGTTACGTATGTTATGATATTACTTTTAAAAAAGATAGTCAGGTATTTAAAGTTTTTTGAATGAATGTTAAGTCTGCCAAGTCAGGCGTTTGGCAACTTATCTATACTAAAGGATCTGTAGAAAAATGTAACATGGTCAAATTTGACCCATGAAAACATTTAAAAATCTGCATCACAATAAAATGCACTGATCATCTACTTTCCATAAATTATTAGCAAATTGGTTTAATTACACCTATCCAAAAAATTTACCAGCCTCCTCCATAGCCCCTCTAGCTGTCCTAACCATCGCCAAGATAGGTGTCTTTTCTACCATTGTAAGTAAAAGTCATCTTTAATCAATTTGCTCCTAATTTAGACAAAATAGCTGGAACGTTTATCACACAAACTGTACATGTGAGGTCTGCCTATTTTACAACAGGTGTAATATGTAGTTATGAAACGTCCATTTTTTTTATTTGACTGGACTACACTACTTTATTTTCGTAGGTATTAGTACATGATGATGCGGTCTACACCTATAGGACCCATCCATCTCTTGGACTGTCATTAACAGTACTTGTTTGGCAACAACTATCTAATCACATCTCAATATTACTTTTAAAAATATAGTCGGTCGGGCATATAAAGTTTAACGTTACATTTCCTGGCTTCCCAAGGGAACTCCAGTATCAATCTGCACAGATCCTCAGTATACCAGGTTTCTCCCTGGGCAGTCCGTGTCTGCACTGGGCCCACAAGGGATTGCACTTCAGCAGTTCCCATTGCGATCCCTGACTCTCCTGAGACCTCCGCCTGCCGATCCCCTTTAGCTGCTCACTAACTTGCACCAGCTGGCTCCTCAGCTTCTTGATGCCATACACCTGCGCTGCCTCTCCAATAAGATCCATCAGTTGTTCCCGGGCCTTCTGCTGCTGCCGCTCCGCTCACACAGCTCCGCACCACTTCAGGAGTCTTCATGCATCCGCTGATCCACAAGCAAAAGCTGCATGCAGTGTGCAACGTATATTCTTGGAGCCGCCAATCCACCGCAACCAACACTGTGCAACCGCCAACCGTTCCTCCCGGACGACTGCTTGCACTCTAGCACCGTATGTGATGGGGGTACTCACTCTACTTGCTTCTCAGTTACATTGAGGTAGGCACAGGCGGCACTTTGAATACAAAGTCCAGCCTGCTTTATTTAAACTGCATAAAGCATGCCACCAGTATACGAGATAAATGGCATTTCAGTGCAGGAAAACAACATATGCATTTTCCCCATGGCATTTTAGTTTTAGCTCAGTACGTCGCAGGATCAAGTCTTCTTGCAAGAAGACCAAAGTCAATATATTTAACCCCCCTCACAACACATACAGACCATGTGCCAAACAAACTGACACAATTTTAAAAGCCTGAGACACACCCAAGGGCAGAAGTATGTGGATAGCCAGACCCACCCATCTCTCTGGCTATCTGTAAATCCTGTCCCTGGAATGCCCTAATAAGACTTGTGGCACTGCAAGTCTTAGAGCAGATATTCAGGCTTCCACAACTTTCGGAATACATACCCTCTGCCATGTTACATAGTACATAATGATGTGCTCGTCACCTATATGACCAATCCATCTGTTGGACTGGGTGTCATTAGTAGTACTTATATGGTCACAGTTACGTATGTCATGATATTACTTTTAAAAAAGATAGTCAGGTATTTAAAGTTTTTTGAATGAATGTTAAGTCTGCCAAGTCAGGAGTTTGGCAACTTATCTATACTAAAGGATCTGTAGAAAAATGTAACATGGTCAAATTTGACCCATGAAAACATTTAAAAATCTGCATCACAATAAAATGCACTGATCATCTACTTTCCATAAATTATTAGCAAATTGGTTTAATTACACCTATCCAAAAAATTTACCAGCCTCCTCCATAGCCCCTCTAGCTGTCCTAACCATCGCCAAGATAGGTGTCTTTTCTACCATTGTAAGTAGAAGTCATCTTTAATCAATTTGCTCCTAATTTAGACAAAATAGCTGGAACGTTTATCACACAAACTGTACATGTGAGGTCTGCCTATTTTACAACAGGTGTAATATGTAGTTATGAAACGTCCATATTTTTATTTGCCTGGACTACACTACTTCTTTATTTTCGTAGGTATTAGTACATGATGATGTGGTCTATACCTATAGGACCCATCCATCTCTTGGACTGTCATTAACAGTACTTGTTTGGCAACAACTATCTAATCACATCTCAATATTACTTTTAAAAATAAAGTCGATCGGGCATATAAAGTTTAACGTTACATTTCCTGGCTTCCCAAGGGAACTCCAGTATCAATCTGCACAGATCCTCAGTATACCAGGTTTCTCCCTGGGCAGTCCGTGTCTGCACTGGGCCCACAAGGGATTGCACTTCAGCAGTTCCCATTGCGATCCCTGACTCTCCTGAGACCTCCGCCTGCCGGTCCCCTTTAGCTGCTCACTAACCTGCACCAGCTGGCTCCTCAGCTTCTTGATGCCGTCCACCTGTGCTGCCTCTCCAATAAGATCCATCACTTGTTCCCGGGCCTTCTGCTGCTGCCGCTCCGCTCACACAGCTCCGCACCACTTCAGGAGTCTTCATGCATCCGCTGATCCACAAGCAAAAGCTGCATGCAGTGTGCAACGTATATTCTTGGAGCCGCCAATCCACCGCAACCAACACTGTGCAACCGCCAACCGTTCCTCCCGGACGACTGCTTGCACTCTAGCACCGTATGTGATGGGGGTACTCACTCTACTTGCTTCTCAGTTACATTGAGGTAGGCACAGGCGGCACTTTGAATACAAAGTCCAGCCTGCTTTATTTAAACTGCATAAAGCATGCCACCAGTATACGAGATAAATGGCATTTCAGTGCAGGAAAACAACATATGCATTTTCCCCATGGCATTTTAGTTTTAGCTCAGTACGTCGCAGGATCAAGTCTTCTTGCAAGAAGACCAAAGTCAGTATATTTAACCCCCCTCACAACACATACAGACCATGTGCCAAACAAACTGACACAATTTTAAAAGCCTGAGAGACACCCATGGGCAGAAGTATGTGGATAGCCAGACCCACCCATCTCTCTGGCTATCTGTAAATCCTGTCCCTGGAATGCCCCAATAAGACTTGTGGCACTACACGTCTTAGAGCAGATATTCAGGCTTCCACAACTTTCGGAATACATACCCTCTGCCATGTTACATAGTACATAATGATGTGCTCGTCACCTATATGACCAATCCATCTTTTGGACTGGGTGTCATTAGTAGTACTTATATGGTCACAGTTACGTATGTCATGATATTACTTTTAAAAAAGATAGTCAGGTATTTAAAGTTTTTTGAATGAATGTTAAGTCTGCCAAGTCAGGAGCTTGGCAACTTATCCATACTAAAGGATCTGTAGAAGAATGTAACATGGTCAAATTTGACCCATGAAAACACATTTAAAAATCTGCATCACAATAAAATGCACTGATCATCTACTTTCCATAAATTATTAGCAAATTGGTTTAATTACACCTATCCAAAAAATTTACCAGCCTCCTCCATAGCCCCTCTAGCTGTCCTAACCATCGCCAAGATAGGTGTCTTTTCTACCATTGTAAGTAGAAGTCATCTTTAATCAATTTGCTCCTAATTTAGACAAAATAGCTGGAACGTTTATCACACAAACTGTACATGTGAGGTCTGCCTATTTTACAACAGGTGTAATATGTAGTTATGAAACGTCCATTTTTTTTATTTGACTGGACTACACTACTTTATTTTCGTAGGTATTAGTACATGATGATGTGGTCTACACCTATAGGACCCATCCATCTCTTGGATTGTCATTAACAGTACTTGTTTGGCAACAACTATCTAATCACATCTCAATATTACTTTTAAAAATAAAGTCGGTCGGGCATATAAAGTTTAACGTTACATTTCCTGGCTTCCCAAGGGAACTCCAGTATCAATCTGCACAGATCCTCAGTATACCAGGTTTCTCCCTGGGCAGTCCGTGTCTGCACTGGGCCCACAAGGGATTGCACTTCAGCAGTTCCCATTGCGATCCCTGACTCTCCTGAGACCTCCGCCTGCCGGTCCCCTTTAGCTGCTCACTAACCTGCACCAGCTGGCTCCTCAGCTTCTTGATGCCATCCACCTGCGCTGCCTCTCCAATAAGATCCATCAGTTGTTCCCGGGCCTTCTGCTGCTGCCGCTCCGCTCACACAGCTCCGCACCACTTCAGGAGTCTTCATGCATCCGCTGATCCACAAGCAAAAGCTGCATGCAGTGTGCAACGTATATTCTTGGAGCCGCCAATCCACCGCAACCAACACTGTGCAACCGCCAACCGTTCCTCCCGGACGACTGCTTGCACTCTAGCACCGTATGTGATGGGGGTACTCACTCTACTTGCTTCTCAGTTACATTGAGGTAGGCACAGGCGGCACTTTGAATACAAAGTCCAGCCTGCTTTATTTAAACTGCATAAAGCATGCCACCAGTATACGAGATAAATGGCATTTCAGTGCAGGAAAACAACATATGCATTTTCCCCATGGCATTTTAGTTTTAGCTCAGTACGTCGCAGGATCAAGTCTTCTTGCAAGAAGACCAAAGTCAGTATATTTAACCCCCCTCACAACACATACAGACCATGTGCCAAACAAACTGACACAATTTTAAAAGCCTGAGACACACCCAAGGGCAGACGTATGTGGATAGCCAGACCCACCCATCTCTCTGGCTATCTGTAAATCCTGTCCCTGGAATGCCCTAATAAGACTTGTGGCACTACAAGTCTTAGAGCAGATATTCAGGCTTCCACAACTTTCGGAATACATACCCTCTGCCATGTTACATAGTACATAATGATGTGCTCGTCACCTATATGACCAATCCATCTTTTGGACTGGGTGTCATTAGTAGTACTTATATGGTCACAGTTACGTATGTCATGATATTACTTTTAAAAAAGATAGTCAGGTATTTAAAGTTTTTTGAATGAATGTTAAGTCTGCCAAGTCAGGAGTTTGGCAACTTATCTATACTAAAGGATCTGTAGAAGAATGTAACATGGTCAAATTTGACCCATGAAAACATTTAAAAATCTGCATCACAATAAAATGCTTTGATCATCTACTTTCCATAAATTATTAGCAAATTGGTTTAATTACACCTATCCAAAAAATTTACCAGCCTCCTCCATAGCCCCTCTAGCTGTCCTAACCATCGCCAAGATAGGTGTCTTTTCTACCATTGTAAGTAGAAGTCATCTTTAATCAATTTGCTCTTAATTTAGACAAAATAGCTGGAACGTTTATCACACAAACTGTACATGTGAGGTCTGCCTATTTTACAACAGGTGTAATATGTAGTTATGAAACGTCCATTTTTTTATTTGCCTGGACTACACTACTTCTTTATTTTCGTAGGTATTAGTACATGATGATGTGGTCTACACCTATAGGACCCATCCATCTCTTGGACTGTCATTAACAGTACTTGTTTGGCAACAACTATCTAATCACATCTCAATATTACTTTTAAAAATAAAGTCGGTCGGGCATATAAAGTTTAACGTTACATTTCCTGGCTTCCCAAGGGAACTCCAGTATCAATCTGCACAGATCCTCAGTATACCAGGTTTCTCCCTGGGCAGTCCGTGTCTGCACTGGGCCCACAAGGGATTGCACTTCAGCAGTTCCCATTGCGATCCCTGACTCTCCTGAGACCTCCGCCTGCCGGTCCCCTTTAGCTGCTCACTAACCTGCACCAGCTGGCTCCTCAGCTTCTTGATGCCATCCACCTGCGCTGCCTCTCCAATAAGATCCATCAGTTGTTCCCGGGCCTTCTGCTGCTGCCGCTCCGCTCACACAGCTCTGCACCACTTCAGGAGTCTTCATGCATCCGCTGATCCACAAGCAAAAGCTGCATGCAGTGTGCAACATATATTCTTGGAGCCGCCAATCCACCGCAACCAACACTGTGCAACCGCCAACTGTTCCTCCCGGACGACTGCTTTCACTCTAGCACCGTATGTGATGGGGGTACTCACTCTACTTGCTTCTCAGTTACATTGAGGTAGGCACAGGAGGCACTTTGAATACAATGTCCAGCCTGCTTTATTTAAACTGCATAAAGCATGCCACCAGTATACGAGATAAATGGCATTTCAGTGCAGGAAAACAACATATGCTTTTTCCCCATGGCATTTTAGTTTTAGCTCAGTACGTCGCAGGATCAAGTCTTCTTGCAAGAAGACCAAAGTCAGTATATTTAACCCCCCTCACAACACATACAGACCATGTGCCAAACAAACTGACACAATTTTAAAAGCCTGAGACACACCCATGGGCAGAAGTATGTGGATAGCCAGACCCACCCATCTCTCTGGCTATCTGTAAAACCTGTCCTTGGAATGCCCTAATAAGACTTGTGGCACTACAAGTCTTAGAGCAGAAATTCAGGCTTCCACAAATTTCGGAATACATACCCTCTGCCATGTTACATAGTACATAATGATGTGCTCGTCACCTATATGACCAATCCATCTTTTGGACTGGGTGTCATTAGTAGTACTTATATGGTCACAGTTACGTATGTCATGATATTACTTTTAAAAAAGATAGTCAGGTATTTAAATTTTTTGAATGAATGTTAAGTCTGCCAAGTCAGGAGCTTGGCAACTTATCCATACTAAAGGATCTGTAGAAGAATGTAACATGGTCAAATTTGACCCATGAAAACACATTTAAAAATCTGCATCACAATAAAATTCACTGATTATCTACTTTCAATAAATTATTAGCAAATTGGTTTAATTACACCTATCCAAAAAATTTACCAGCCTCCTCCATAGCCCCTCTAGCTGTCCTAACCATCGCCAAGATAGGTGTCTTTTCTACCATTGTAAGTAGAAGTCATCTTTAATCAATTTGCTCCTAATTTAGACAAAATAGTTGGAACGTTTATCACACAAACTGTACATGTGAGGTCTGCCTATTTTACAACAGGTGTAATATGTAGTTATGAAACATCCATTTTTTTTATTTGCCTGGACTACACTACTTCTTAATTTTCGTAGGTATTAGTACATGATGATGTGGTCTACACCTATAGGACCCATCCATCTCTTGGACTTTCATTAACAGTACATGTTTGGCAACAACTATCTAATCACATCTCAATATTACTTTTAAAAATATAGTCGGTCAGGCATATAAAGTTTAACGTTACATTTCCTGGCTTCCCAAGGGAACTCCAGTATCAATCTGCACAGATCCTCAGTATACCAGGTTTCTCCCTGGGCAGTCCGTGTCTGCACTGGGCCCACAAGGGATTGCACTTCAGCAGTTTCCATTGCGATCCCTGACTCTCCTGAGACCTCCACCTGTAAGTCCTCTTTAGCTGCTCACTAACCTGCACCAGCTGACTCCTCAGCTTCTTGATGCCATCCACCTGCGCTGCCTCTCCAATAAGATCCATCAGTTGTTCCCGGGCCTTCTGCTGCTGCCGCTCCGCTCACACAGCTCCGCACCACTTCAGGAGTCTTCATGCATCCGCTGATCCACAAGCAAAAGCTGCATGAAGTGTGCAACGTATATTCTTGGAGCCGCCAATCCACCGCAGCCAACACTGTGCAACCGCCAACCGTTCCTCCCGGACGACTGCTTGCACTCTAGCACCGTATGTGATGGGGGTACTCACTCTACTTGCTTCTCAGTTACATTGAGGTAGGCACAGGCGGCACTTTGAATACAAAGTCCAGCCAGCTTTATTTAAACTGCATAAAGCATGTCACCAGTATACGAGATAAATGGCATTTCAGTGCAGGAAAACAACATATGCATTTTCCCCATGGCATTTTAGTTTTAGCTCAGTACGTCGCAGGATCAAGTCTTCTTGCAAGAAGACCAAAGTCAGTATATTTAACCCCCCTCACAACACATACAGACCATGTGCCAAACAAACTGACACAATTTTAAAAGCCTGAGACACACCCAAGGGCAGAAGTATGTGGATAGCCAGACCCACCCATCTCTCTGGCTATCTGTAAACCCTGTCCCTAAAAATGCCCTAATAAGACTTGTGGCACTACAAGTCTTAGAGCAGATATTCAGGCTTCCACAACTTTCGGAATACATACCCTCTGCCATGTTACATAGTACATAATGATGTGCTCGTCACCTATATGACCAATCCATCTTTTGGACTGGGTGTCATTAGTAGTACTTATATGGTCACAGTTACGTATGTCATGATATTACTTTTAAAAAAGATAGTCAGGTATTTAAAGTTTTTTGAATGAATGTTAAGTCTGCCAAGTCAGGAGTTTGGCAACTTATCTATACTAAAGGATCTGTAGAAGAATGTAACATGGTCAAATTTGACCCATGAAAACACATTTAAAAATCTGCATCACAATAAAATGCACTGATCATCTACTTTCCATAAATTATTAGCAAATTGGTTTAATTACACCTATCCAAAAAATTTACCAGCCTCCTCCATAGCCCCTCTAGCTGTCCTAACCATCGCCAAGATAGGTGTCTTTTCTACCATTGTAAGTAGAAGTCATCTTTAATCAATTTGCTCCTAATTTAGACAAAATAGCTGGAACGTTTATCACACAAACTGTACATGTGAGGTCTGCCTATTTTACAACAGGTGTAATATGTAGTTATGAAACGCCCATTTTTTTATTTGCCTGGACTACACTACTTCTTTATTTTCGTAGGTATTAGTACATGATGATGTGGTCTACACCTATAGGACCCATCCATCTTTTGGACTGTCATTAACAGTACTTGTTTGGCAACAACTATCTAATCACATCTCAATATTACATTTAAACATAAAGTCGGTCGGGCATATAAAGTTTAACGTTACATTTCCTGGCTTCCCAAGGGAACTCCAGTATCAATCTGCACAGATCCTCAGTATACCAGGTTTCTCCCTGGGCAGTCCGTGTCTGCACTGGGCCCACAAGGGATTGCACTTCAGCAGTTCCCATTGCGATCCCTGACTCTCCTGAGACCTCCGCCTGCCGGTCCCCTTTAGCTGCTCACTAACCTGCACCAGCTGGCTCCTCAGCTCCTTGATGCCGTCCACCTGTGCTGCCTCTCCAATAAGATCCATCACTTGTTCCCGGGCCTTCTGCTGCTGCCACTCCGCTCACACAGCTCCGCACCACTTCAGGAGTCTTCATGCATCCGCTGATCCACAAGCAAAAGCTGCATGCAGTGTGCAACGTATATTCTTGGAGCCGCCAATCCACCGCAACCAACACTGTGCAACCGCCAACCGTTCCTCCCGGACGACTGCTTGCACTCTAGCACCGTATGTGATGGGGGTACTCACTCTACTTGCTTCTCAGTTACATTGAGGTAGGCACAGGCGGCACTTTGAATACAAAGTCCAGCCTGCTTTATTTAAACTGCATAAAGCATGCCACCAGTATACGAGATAAATGGCATTTCAGTGCAGGAAAACAACATATGCATTTTCCCCATGGCATTTTAGTTTTAGCTCAGTACGTCGCAGGATCAAGTCTTCTTGCAAGAAGACCAAAGTCAGTATATTTAACCCCCCTCACAACACATACAGACCATGTGCCAAACAAACTGACACAACTTTAAAAGCCTGAGACACACCCATGGGCAGAAGTATGTGGATAGCCAGACCCACCCATCTCTCTGGCTATCTGTAAAACCTGTCCTTGGAATGCCCTAATAAGACTTGTGGCACTACAAGTCTTAGAGCAGAAATTCAGGCTTCCACAAATTTCGGAATACATACCCTCCGCCATGTTACATAGTACATAATGATGTGCTCGTCACCTATATGACTAATCCATCTTTTGGACTGGGTGTCATTAGTAGTACTTATATGGTCACAGTTACGTATGTCATGATATTACTTTTAAAAAAGATAGTCAGGTATTTAAAGTTTTTTGAATGAATGTTAAGTCTGCCAAGTCAGGAGCTTGGCAACTTATCCATACTAAAGGATCTGTAGAAGAATGTAACATGGTCAAATTTGACCCATATAAACACATTTAAAAATCTGCATTACAATAAAATGCACTGATTATCTACTTTCCATAAATTATTAGCAAATTGGTTTAATTACACCTATCCAAAAAATTTACCAGCCTCCTCCATAGCCCCTCTAGCTGTCCTAACCATCGCCAAGATAGGTGTCTTTTCTACCATTGTAAGTAGAAGTCATCTTTAATCAATTTGCTCCTAATTTAGACAAAATAGCTGGAACGTTTATCACACAAACTGTACATGTGAGGTCTGCCTATTTTACAACAGGTGTAATATGTAGTTATGAAACATCCATTTTTTTTATTTGCCTGGACTACACTACTTCTTAATTTTCGTAGGTATTAGTACATGATGATGTGGTCTACACCTATAGGACCCATCTATCTCTTGGACTGTCATTAACAGTACATGTTTGGCAACAACTATCTAATCACATCTCAATATTACTTTTAAAAATATAGTCGGTCGGGCATATAAAGTTTAACGTTACATTTCCTGGCTTCCCAAGGGAACTCCAGTATCAATCTGCACAGATCCTCAGTATACCAGGTTTCTCCCTGGGCAGTCCGTATCTGCACTGGGCCCACAAGGGATTGCACTTCAGCAGTTCCCATTGCGATCCCTGACTCTCCTGAGACCTCCGCCTGCCGTTCCCTTTAGCTGCTCACTAACCTGCACCAGCTGGCTCCTCAGCTTCTTGATGCCATCCACCTGCGCTGCCTCTCCAATAAGATTCATCAGTTGTTCACGGACCTTCTGCTGCTGCCGCTCCGCTCACACAGCTCCGCACCACTTCAGGAGTCTTCATGCATCCGCTGATCCACAAGCAAAAGCTGCATGCAGTGTGCAACGTATATTCTTGGAGCCGCCAATCCACCGCAACCAACACTGTGCAACCGCCAACCGTTCCTCCCGGAGACTGCTTGCACTCTAGCACCGTATGTGATGGGGGTACTCACTCTACTTGCTTCTCAGTTACATTGAGGTAGGCACAGGCGGCACTTTGAATACAAAGTCCAGCCTGCTTTATTTAAACTGCATAAAGCATGCCACCAGTATACGAGATAAATGGCATTTCAGTGCAGGAAAACAACATATGCATTTTCCCCATGGCATTTTAGTTTTAGCTCAGTACGTCGCAGGATCAAGTCTTCTTGCAAGAAGACCAAAGTCAGTATATTTAACCCCCCTCACAACACATACAGACCATGTGCCAAACAAACTGACACAATTTTACAAGCCTGAGACACACCCATGGGCAGAAGTATGTGGATAGCCAGACCCACCCATCTCTCTGGCTATCTGTAAAACCTGTCCCTGGAATGCCCTAATAAGACTTGTGGCACTACAAGTCTTAGAGCAGTTATTCAGGCTTCCACAACTTTCGGAATACATACCCTCTGCCATGTTACATAGTACATAATGATGTGCTCGTCACCTATATGACCAATCCATCTTTTGGACTGGGTGTCATTAGTAGTACTTATATGGTCACAGTTACGTATGTTATGATATTACTTTTTAAAAAGATAGTCAGGTATTTAAAGTTTTTTGAATAAATGTTAAGTCTGCAAAGTCAGGAGCTTGGCAACTTATCCATATTAAAGGATCTGTAGAAGAATGTAACATGGTCAAATTTGACCCATGAAAACACATTTAAAAATCTGCATCACAATAAAATGCACTGATCATCTACTTTCCATAAATTATTAGCAAATTGGTTTAATTACACCTATCCAAAAAATTTACCAGCCTCCTCCATAGCCCCTCTAGCTATCCTAACCATCGCCAAGATAGGTGTCTTTTCTACCATTGTAAGTAGAAGTCATCTTTAATCAATTTGCTCCTAATTTAGACAAAAGAGCTGGAACGTTTATCACACAAACTGTACATGTGAGGTCTGCCTATTTTACAACAGGTGTAATATGTAGTTATGAAACGTCCATTTTTTTTATTTGCCTGGACTACACTACTTCTTAATTTTCGTAGGTATTAGTACATGATGATGTGGTCTACACCTATAGGATCCAATCTTCTCTTGGACTGTCATTAACAGTACTTGTTTGGCAACAACTATCTAATCACATCTCAATATTACTTTTAAAAATATAGTCGGTCGGGCATATAAAGTTTAACGTTACATTTCCTGGCTTCCCAAGGGAACTCCAGTATCAATCTGCACAGATCCTCAGTATACCAGGTTTCTCCCTGGGCAGTCCGTGTCTGCACTGGGCCCACAAGGGATTGCACTTCAGCAGTTCCCATTGCGATCCCTGACTCTCCTGAGACCTCCACCTGTAAGTCCTCTTTAGCTGCTCACTAACCTGCACCAGCTGACTCCTCAGCTTCTTGATGCCATCCACCTGCGCTGCCTCTCCAATAAGATCCATCAGTTGTTCCTGGGCCTTCTGCTGCTGCCGCTCCGCTCACACAGCTCCGCACCACTTCAGGAGTCTTCATGCATCCGCTGATCCACAAGCAAAAGCTGCATGCAGTGTGCAACGTATATTCTTGGAGCCGCCAATCCACCGCAACCAACACTGTGCAACCGCCAACCATTCCTCCCGGACGACTGCTTGCACTCTAGCACCGTATGTGATGGGGGTACTCACTCTACTTGCTTCTCAGTTACATTGAGGTAGGCACAGGCGGCACTTTGAATACAAAGTCCAGCCTGCTTTATTTAAACTGCATAAAGCATGCCACCAGTATACGAGATAAATGGCATTTCAGTGCAGGAAAACAACATATGCATTTTCCCCATGGCATTTTAGTTTTAGCTCAGTACGTCGCAGGATCAAGTCTTCTTGCAAGAAGACCAAAGTCAGTATATTTAACCCCCCTCACAACACATACAGACCATGTGCCAAACAAACTGACACAATTTTAAAAGCCTGAGACACACCCATGGGCAGAAGTATGTGGATAGCCAGACCCACCCATCTCTCTGGCTATCTGTAAAACCTGTCCCTGGAATGCCCTAATAAGACTTGTGGCACTACACGTCTTAGAGCAGATATTCAGGCTTCCACAACTTTCGGAATACATACCCTCTGCCATGTTACATAGTACATAATGATGTGCTCGTCACCTATATGACCAATCCATCTTTTGGACTGGGTGTCATTAGTAGTACTTATATGGTCACAGTTACGTATGTCATGATATTACTTTTAAAAAAGATAGTCAGGTATTTAAAGTTTTTTGAATGAATGTTAAGTCTGCCAAGTCAGGAGCTTGGCAACTTATCCATACTAAAGGATCTGTAGAAGAATGTAACATGGTCAAATTTGACCCATGAAAACACATTTAAAAATCTGCATCACAATAAAATGCACTGATCATCTACTTTCCATAAATTATTAGCAAATTGGTTTAATTACACCTATTCAAAAAATTTACCAGCCTCCTCCATAGCCCCTCTAGCTGTCCTAACCATCGCCAAGATAGGTGTCTTTTCTACCATTGTAAGTAGAAGTCATCTTTAATCAATTTGCTCCTAATTTAGACAAAATAGCTGGAACGTTTATCACACAAACTGTACATGTGAGGTCTGCCTATTTTACAACAGGTGTAATATGTAGTTATGAAACGTCAATTTTTTTTATTTGCCTGGACTACACTACTTTATTTTCGTAGGTATTAGTACATGATGATGTGGTCTACACCTATAGGACCCATCCATCTCTTGGACTGTCATTAACAGTACTTGTTTGGCAACAACTATCTAATCACATCTCAATATTACTTTTAAAAATAAAGTCGGTCGGGCATATAAAGTTTAACGTTACATTTCCTGGCTTCCCAAGGGAACTCCAGTATCAATCTGCACAGATCCTCAGTATACCAGGTTTCTCCCTGGGCAGTCCGTGTCTGCACTGGGCCCACAAGGGATTGCACTTCAGCAGTTCCCATTGCGATCCCTGACTCTCCTGAGACCTCCGCCTGCCGGTCCCCTTTAGCTGCTCACTAACCTGCACCAGCTGGCTCCTCAGCTTCTTGATGCCATCCACCTGCGCTGCCTCTCCAATAAGATCCATCAGTTGTTCCCGGGCCTTCTGCTGCTGCCGCTCCGCTCACACAGCTCCGCACCACTTCAGGAGTCTTCATGCATCCGCTGATCCACAAGCAAAAGCTGCATGAAGTGTGCAACGTATATTCTTGGAGCCGCCAATCCACCGCAGCCAACACTGTGCAACCGCCAACCGTTCCTCCCGGACGACTGCTTGCACTCTAGCACCGTATGTGATGGGGGTACTCACTCTACTTGCTTCTCAGTTACATTGAGGTAGGCACAGGCGGCACTTTGAATACAAAGTCCAGCCTGCTTTATTTAAACTGCATAAAGCATGTCACCAGTATACGAGATAAATGGCATTTCAGTGCAGGAAAACAACATATGCATTTTCCCCATGGCATTTTAGTTTTAGCTCAGTACGTCGCAGGATCAAGTCTTCTTGCAAGAAGACCAAAGTCAGTATATTTAACCCCCCTCACAACACATACAGACCATGTGCCAAACAAACTGACACAATTTTAAAAGCCTGAGACACACCCAAGGGCAGAAGTATGTGGATAGCCAGACCCACCCATCTCTCTGGCTATCTGTAAACCCTGTCCCTGGAATGCCCTAATAAGACTTGTGGCACTACAAGTCTTAGAGCAGATATTCAGGCTTCCACAACTTTCGGAATACATACCCTCTGCCATGTTACATAGTACATAATGATGTGCTCGTCACCTATATGACCAATCCATCTTTTGGACTGGGTGTCATTAGTAGTACTTATATGGTCACAGTTACGTATGTCATGATATTACTTTTAAAAAAGATAGTCAGGTATTTAAAGTTTTTTGAATGAATGTTAAGTCTGCCAAGTCAGGAGTTTGGCAACTTATCTATACTAAAGGATCTGTAGAAGAATGTAACATGGTCAAATTTGACCCATGAAAACACATTTAAAAATCTGCATCACAATAAAATGCACTGATCATCTACTTTCCATAAATTATTAGCAAATTGGTTTAATTACACCTATCCAAAAAATTTACCAGCCTCCTCCATAGCCCCTCTAGCTGTCCTAACCATCGCCAAGATAGGTGTCTTTTCTACCATTGTAAGTAGAAGTCATCTTTAATCAATTTGCTCCTAATTTAGACAAAATAGCTGGAACGTTTATCACACAAACTGTACATGTGAGGTCTGCCTATTTTACAACAGGTGTAATATGTAGTTATGAAACGCCCATTTTTTTATTTGCCTGGACTACACTACTTCTTTATTTTCGTAGGTATTAGTACATGATGATGTGGTCTACACCTATAGGACCCATCCATCTCTTGGACTGTCATTAACAGTACTTGTTTGGCAACAACTATCTAATCACATCTCAATATTACATTTAAAAATAAAGTCGGTCGGGCATATAAAGTTTAACGTTACATTTCCTGGCTTCCCAAGGGAACTCCAGTATCAATCTGCACAGATCCTCAGTATACCAGGTTTCTCCCTGGGCAGTCCGTGTCTGCACTGGGCCCACAAGGGATTGCACTTTAGCAGTTCCCATTGCGATCCCTGACTCTCCTGAGACCTCCGCCTGCCGGTCCCCTTTAGCTGCTCACTAACCTG
Source organism: Anomaloglossus baeobatrachus (assembly GCF_048569485.1). Classification (NCBI taxonomy): domain Eukaryota; kingdom Metazoa; phylum Chordata; class Amphibia; order Anura; family Aromobatidae; genus Anomaloglossus; species Anomaloglossus baeobatrachus. The sequence continues at coordinate 110,728,522 of NC_134354.1, read as the reverse complement.
CACCAGCTGGCTCCTCAGCTTCTTGATGCCGTCCACCTGTGCTGCCTCTCCAATAAGATCCATCACTTGTTCCCGGGCCTTCTGCTGCTGCCGCTCCGCTCACACAGCTCCGCACCACTTCAGGAGTCTTCATGCATCCGCTGATCCACAAGCAAAAGCTGCATGCAGTGTGCAACGTATATTCTTGGAGCCGCCAATCCACCGCAACCAACACTGTGCAACCGCCAACCGTTCCTCCCGGACGACTGCTTGCACTCTAGCACCGTATGTGATGGGGGTACTCACTCTACTTGCTTCTCAGTTACATTGAGGTAGGCACAGGCGGCACTTTGAATACAAAGTCCAGCCTGCTTTATTTAAACTGCATAAAGCATGCCACCAGTATACGAGATAAATGGCATTTCAGTGCAGGAAATCAACATATGCATTTTCCCCATGGCATTTTAGTTTTAGCTCAGTACGTCGCAGGATCAAGTCTTCTTGCAAGAAGACCAAAGTCAGTATATTTAACCCCCCTCACAACACATACAGACCATGTGCCAAACAAACTGACACAACTTTAAAAGCCTGAGACACACCCATGGGCAGAAGTATGTGGATAGCCAGACCCACCCATCTCTCTGGCTATCTGTAAAACCTGTCCTTGGAATGCCCTAATAAGACTTGTGGCACTACAAGTCTTAGAGCAGAAATTCAGGCTTCCACAAATTTCGGAATACATACCCTCCGCCATGTTACATAGTACATAATGATGTGCTCGTCACCTATATGACTAATCCATCTTTTGGACTGGGTGTCATTAGTAGTACTTATATGGTCACAGTTACGTATGTCATGATATTACTTTTAAAAAAGATAGTCAGGTATTTAAAGTTTTTTGAATGAATGTTAAGTCTGCCAAGTCAGGAGCTTGGCAACTTATCCATACTAAAGGATCTGAAGAAGAATGTAACATGGTCAAATTTGACCCATTAAAACACATTTAAAAATCTGCATCACAATAAAATGCACTGATCATCTACTTTCCATAAATTATTAGCAAATTGGTTTAATTACACCTATCCAAAAAATTTACCAGCCTCCTCCATAGCCCCTCTAGCTGTCCTAACCATCGCCAAGATAGGTGTCTTTTCTACCATTGTAAGTAGAAGTCATCTTTAATAAATTTGCTCCTAATTTAGACAAAATAGCTGGAACGTTTATCACACAAACTGTACATGTGAGGTCTGCCTATTTTACAACAGGTGTAATATGTAGTTATGAAACATCCATTTTTTTATTTGCCTGGACTACACTACTTCTTAATTTTCGTAGGTATTAGTACATGATGATGTGGTCTACACCTATAGGACCCATCTATCTCTTGGACTGTCATTAACAGTACATGTTTGGCAACAACTATCTAATCACATCTCAATATTACTTTTAAAAATATAGTCGGTCGGGCATATAAAGTTTAACGTTACATTTCCTGGCTTCCCAAGGGAACTCCAGTATCAATCTGCACAGATCCTCAGTATACCAGGTTTCTCCCTGGGCAGTCCGTATCTGCACTGGGCCCACAAGGGATTGCACTTCAGCAGTTCCCATTGCGATCCCTGACTCTCCTGAGACCTCCGCCTGCCGTTCCCTTTAGCTGCTCACTAACCTGCACCAGCTGGCTCCTCAGCTTCTTGATGCCATCCACCTGCGCTGCCTCTCCAATAAGATTCATCAGTTGTTTACGGACCTTCTGCTGCTGCCGCTCCGCTCACACAGCTCTGCACCACTTCAGGAGTCTTCATGCATCCGCTGATCCACAAGCAAAAGCTGCATGCAGTGTGCAACGTATATTCTTGGAGCCGCCAATCCACCGCAACCAACACTGTGCAACCGCCAACCGTTCCTCCCGGACGACTGCTTGCACTCTAGCACCGTATGTGATGGGGGTACTCACTCTACTTGCTTCTCAGTTACATTGAGGTAGGCACAGGCGGCACTTTGAATACAAAGTCCAGCCTGCTTTATTTAAACTGCATAAAGCATGCCACCAGTATACGAGATAAATGGCATTTCAGTGCAGGAAAACAACATATGCATTTTCCCCATGGCATTTTAGTTTTAGCTCAGTACGTCGCAGGATCAAGTCTTCTTGCAAGAAGACCAAAGTCAGTATATTTAACCCCCCTCACAACACATACAGACCATGTGCCAAACAAACTGACACAATTTTACAAGCCTGAGACACACCCATGGGCAGAAGTATGTGGATAGCCAGACCCACCCATCTCTCTGGCTATCTGTAAAACCTGTCCCTGGAATGCCCTAATAAGACTTGTGGCACTACAAGTCTTAGAGCAGATATTCAGGCTTCCACAACTTTCGGAATACATACCCTCTGCCATGTTACATAGTACATAATGATGTGCTCGTCACCTATATGACCAATCCATCTTTTGGACTGGGTGTCATTAGTAGTACTTATATGGTCACAGTTACGTATGTCATGATATTACTTTTTAAAAAGATAGTCAGGTATTTAAAGTTTTTTGAATAAATGTTAAGTCTGCAAAGTCAGGAGCTTGGCAACTTATCCATATTAAAGGATCTGTAGAAGAATGTAACATGGTCAAATTTGACCCATGAAAACACATTTAAAAATCTGCATCACAATAAAATGCACTGATCATCTACTTTCCATAAATTATTAGCAAATTGGTTTAATTACACCTATCCAAAAAATTTACCAGCCTCCTCCATAGCCCCTCTAGCTGTCCTAACCATCGCCAAGATAGGTGTCTTTTCTACCATTGTAAGTAGAAGTCATCTTTAATCAATTTGCTCCTAATTTAGACAAAATAGCTGGAACGTTTATCACACAAACTGTACATGTGAGGTCTGCCTATTTTACAACAGGTGTAATATGTAGTTATGAAACGTCCATTTTTTTTATTTGCCTGGACTACACTACTTCTTAATTTTCGTAGGTATTAGTACATGATGATGTGGTCTACACCTATAGGATCCAATCTTCTCTTGGACTGTCATTAACAGTACTTGTTTGGCAACAACTATCTAATCACATCTCAATATTACTTTTAAAAATATAGTCGGTCGGGCATATAAAGTTTAACGTTACATTTCCTGGCTTCCCAAGGGAACTCCAGTATCAATCTGCACAGATCCTCAGTATACCAGGTTTCTCCCTGGGCAGTCCGTGTCTGCACTGGGCCCACAAGGGATTGCACTTCAGCAGTTCCCATTGCGATCCCTGACTCTCCTGAGACCTCCGCCTGCCGGTCCCCTTTAGCTGCTCACTAACCTGCACCAGCTGGCTCCTCAGCTTCTTGATGCCATCCACCTGCGCTGCCTCTCCAATAAGATCCATCAGTTGTTCCCAGGCCTTCTGCTGCTGCCGCTCCGCTCACACAGCTCCGCACCACTTCAGGAGTCTTCATGCATCCGCTGATCCACAAGCAAAAGCTGCATGCAGTGTGCAATGTATATTCTTGGAGCCGCCAATCCACCCCAACCAACACTGTGCAACCGCCAACCGTTCCTCCCGGACGACTGCTTGCACTCTAGCACCGTATGTGATGGGGGTACTCACTCTACTTGCTTCTCAGTTACATTGAGGTAGGCACAGGCGGCACTTTGAATACAAAGTCCAGCCTGCTTTATTTAAACTGCATAAAGCATGTCACCAGTATACGAGATAAATGGCATTTCAGTGCAGGAAAACAACATATGCATTTTCCCCATGGCATTTTAGTTTTAGCTCAGTACGTCGCAGGATCAAGTCTTCTTGCAAGAAGACCAAAGTCAGTATATTTAACCCCCCTCACAACACATACAGACCATGTGCCAAACAAACTGACACAATTTTAAAAGCCTGAGACACACCCAAGGGCAGAAGTATGTGGATAGCCAGACCCACCCATCTCTCTGGCTATCTGTAAACCCTGTCCCTGGAATGCCCTAATAAGACTTGTGGCACTACAAGTCTTAGAGCAGATATTCAGGCTTCCACAACTTTCGGAATACATACCCTCTGCCATGTTACATAGTACATAATGATGTGCTCGTCACCTATATGACCAATCCATCTTTTGGACTGGGTGTCATTAGTAGTACTTATATGGTCACAGTTACGTATGTCATGATATTACTTTTAAAAAAGATAGTCAGGTATTTAAAGTTTTTTGAATGAATGTTAAGTCTGCCAAGTCAGGAGTTTGGCAACTTATCTATACTAAAGGATCTGTAGAAGAATGTAACATGGTCAAATTTGACCCATGAAAACACATTTAAAAATCTGCATCACAATAAAATGCACTGATCATCTACTTTCCATAAATTATTAGCAAATTGGTTTAATTACACCTATCCAAAAAATTTACCAGCCTCCTCCATAGCCCCTCTAGCTGTCCTAACCATCGCCAAGATAGGTGTCTTTTCTACCATTGTAAGTAGAAGTCATCTTTAATCAATTTGCTCCTAATTTAGACAAAATAGCTGGAACGTTTATCACACAAACTGTACATGTGAGGTATGCCTATTTTACAACAGGTGTAATATGTAGTTATTAAACGCCCATTTTTTTATTTGCCTGGACTACACTACTTCTTTATTTTCGTAGGTATTAGTACATGATGATGTGGTCTACACCTATAGGACCCATCCATCTCTTGGACTGTCATTAACAGTACTTGTTTGGCAACAACTATCTAATCACATCTCAATATTACATTTAAAAATAAAGTCGGTCGGGCATATAAAGTTTAACGTTACATTTCCTGGCTTCCCAAGGGAACTCCAGTATCAATCTGCACAGATCCTCAGTATACCAGGTTTCTCCCTGGGCAGTCCGTGTCTGCACTGGGCCCACAAGGGATTGCACTTCAGCAGTTCCCATTGCGATCCCTGACTCTCCTGAGACCTCCGCCTGCCGGTCCCCTTTAGCTGCTCACTAACCTGCACCAGCTGGCTCCTCAGCTTCTTGATGCCGTCCACCTGTGCTGCCTCTCCAATAAGATCCATCACTTGTTCCCGGGCCTTCTGCTGCTGCCGCTCCGCTCACACAGCTCCGCACCACTTCAGGAGTCTTCATGCATCCGCTGATCCACAAGCAAAAGCTGCATGCAGTGTGCAACGTATATTCTTGGAGCCGCCAATCCACCGCAACCAACACTGTGCAACCGCCAACCGTTCCTCCCGGACGACTGCTTGCACTCTAGCACCGTATGTGATGGGGGTACTCACTCTACTTGCTTCTCAGTTACATTGAGGTAGGCACAGGCGGCACTTTGAATACAAAGTCCAGCCTGCTTTATTTAAACTGCATAAAGCATGCCACCAGTATACGAGATAAATGGCATTTCAGTGCAGGAAATCAACATATACATTTTCCCCATGGCATTTTAGTTTTAGCTCAGTACGTCGCAGGATCAAGTCTTCTTGCAAGAAGACCAAAGTCAGTATATTTAACCCCCCTCACAACACATACAGACCATGTGCCAAACAAACTGACACAACTTTAAAAGCCTGAGACACACCCATGGGCAGAAGTATGTGGATAGCCAGACCCACCCATCTCTCTGGCTATCTGTAAAACCTGTCCTTGGAATGCCCTAATAAGACTTGTGGCACTACAAGTCTTAGAGCAGAAATTCAGGCTTCCACAAATTTCGGAATACATACCCTCCGCCATGTTACATAGTACATAATGATGTGCTCGTCACCTATATGACTAATCCATCTTTTGGACTGGGTGTCATTAGTAGTACTTATATGGTCACAGTTACGTATGTCATGATATTACTTTTAAAAAAGATAGTCAGGTATTTAAAGTTTTTTGAATGAATGTTAAGTCTGCCAAGTCAGGAGCTTGGCAACTTATCCATACTAAAGGATCTGTAGAAGAATGTAACATGGTCAAATTTGACCCATGAAAACACATTTAAAAATCTGCATCACAATAAAATGCACTGATCATCTACTTTCCATAAATTATTAGCAAATTGGTTTAATTACACCTATCCAAAAAAATTACCAGCCTCCTCCATAGCCCCTCTAGCTGTCCTAACCATCGCCAAGATAGGTGTCTTTTCTACCATTGTAAGTAGAAGTCATCTTTAATCAATTTGCTCCTAATTTAGACAAAATAGCTGGAACGTTTATCACACAAACTGTACATGTGAGGTCTGCCTATTTTACAACAGGTGTAATATGTAGTTATGAAACGTCCATTTTTTTTATTTGCCTGGACTACACTACTTCTTTATTTTCGTAGGTATTAGTACATGATGATGTGGTCTACACCTATAGGACCCAATCTTCTCTTGGACTGTCATTAACAGTACTTGTTTGGCAACAACTATCTAATCACATCTCAATATTACTTTTAAAAATAAAGTCGGTCGGGCATATAAAGTTTAACGTTACATTTCCTGGCTTCCCAAGGGAACTCCAGTATCAATCTGCACAGATCCTCAGTATACCAGGTTTCTCCCTGGGCAGTCCGTGTCTGCACTGGGCCCACAAGGGATTGCACTTCAGCAGTTCCCATTGCGATCCCTGACTCTCCTGAGACCTCCGCCTGCCGGTCCCCTTTAGCTGCTCACTAACCTGCACCAGCTGGCTCCTCAGCTTCTTGATGCCATCCACCTGCGCTGCCTCTTTAATAAGATCCATCAGTTGTTCCCGGGCCTTCTGCTGCTGCCGCTCCGCTCACACAGCTCCGCACCACTTCAGGAGTCTTCATGCATCCGCTGATCCACAAGCAAAAGCTGCATGCAGTGTGCAACGTATATTCTTGGAGCCGCCAATCCACCGCAACCAACACTGTGCAACCGCCAACCGTTCCTCCCGGACGACTGCTTGCACTCTAGCACCGTATGTGATGGGAGTACTCACTCTACTTGCTTCTCAGTTACATTGAGGTAGGCACAGGCGGCACTTTGAATACAAAGTCCAGCCTGCTTTATTTAAACTGCATAAAGCATGCCACCAGTATACGAGATAAATGGCATTTCAGTGCAGGAAAACAACATATGCATTTTCCCCATGGCATTTTAGTTTTAGCTCAGTACGTCGCAGGATCAAGTCTTCTTGCAAGAAGACCAAAGTCAGTATATTTAACCCCCTCACAACACATACAGACCATGTGCCAAACAAACTGACACAATTTTAAAAGCCTGACACACACCCATGGGCAGAAGTATGTGGATAGCCAGACCCACCCATCTCTCTGGCTATCTGTAAAACCTGTCCCTGGAATGCCCTAATAAGACTTGTGGCACTACAAGTCTTAGAGCAGATATTCAGGCTTCCACAACTTTCGGAATACATACCCTCTGCCATGTTACATAGTACATAATGATGTGCTCGTCACCTATATGACCAATCCATCTTTTGGACTGGGTGTCATTAGTAGTACTTATATGGTCACAGTTACGTATGTCATGATATTACTTTTAAAAAAGATAGTCAGGTATTTAAAGTTTTTTGAATGAATGTTAAGTCTGCCAAGTCAGGAGCTTGGCAACTTATCCATACTAAAGGATCTGTAGAAGAATGTAACATGGTCAAATTTGACCCATGAAAACACATTTAAAAATCTGCATCACAATAAAATGCACTGATCATCTACTTTCCATAAATTATTAGCAAATTGGTTTAATTACACCTATCCCAAAAATTTATCAGCCTCCTCCATAGCCCCTCTAGCTGTCCTAACCATCGCCAAGATAGGTGTCTTTTCTACCATTGTACGTAGAAATCATCTTTAATCAATTTGCTCCTAATTTAGACAAAATAGCTGGAACGTTTATCACACAAACTGTACATGTGAGGTCTGCCTATTTTACAACAGGTGTAATATGTAGTTATGAAACATCCATTTTTTTTATTTGCCTGGACTACACTACTTCTTAATTTTCGTAGGTATTAGTACATGATGATGTGGTCTACACCTATAGGACCCATCCATCTCTTGGACTGTCATTAACAGTACTTGTTTGGCAACAACTATCTAATCACATCTCAATATTACTTTTAAAAATAAAGTCGGTCGGGCATATAAAGTTTAACGTTAAATTTCCTGGCTTCCCAAGGGAATTCCAGTATCAATCTGCACAGATCCTCAGTATACCAGGTTTCTCCCTGGCCAGTCCGTGTCTGCACTGGGCCCACAAGGGATTGCACTTCAGCAGTTCCCATTGCGATCCCTGACTCTCCTGAAACCTCCGCCTGCCGGTCCCCTTTAGCTGCTCACTAACCTGCACCAGCTGGCTCCTCAGCTTCTTGATGCCATCCACCTGCGCTGCCTCTCCAATAAGATCCATCAGTTGTTCCCGGGCCTTCTGCTGCTGCCGCTCCGCTCACACAGCTCCGCACCACTTCAGGAGTCTTCATGCATCCGCTGATCCACAAGCAAAAGCTGCATGCAGTGTGCAACGTATATTTTTGGAGCCGCCAATCCACCGCAACCAACACTGTGCAACCGCCAACCGTTCCTCCCGGACGACTGCTTGCACTCTAGCACCGTATGTGATGGGGGTACTCACTCTACTTGCTTCTCAGTTACATTGAGGTAGGCACAGGAGGCACTTTGAATACAAAGTCCAGCCTGCTTTATTTAAACTGCATAAAGCATGCCACCAGTATACGAGATAAATGGCATTTCAGTGCAGGAAAACAACATATCCATTTTCCCCATGGCATTTTAGTTTTAGCTCAGTACGTCGCAGGATCAAGTCTTCTTGCAAGAAGACCAAAGTCAGTATATTTAACCCCCCTCACAACACATACAGACCATGTGCCAAACAAACTGACACAATTTTAAAAGCCTGAGACACACCCATGGGCAGAAGTATGTGGATAGCCAGACCCACCCATCTCTCTGGCTATCTGTAAAACCTGTCCCTGGAATGCCCTAATAAGACTTGTGGCACTACAAGTCTTAGAGCAGATATTCAGGCTTCCACAACTTTCGGAATACATACCCTCTGCCATGTTACATAGTACATAATGATGTGCTTGTCACCTATATGACCAATCCATCGTTTGGACTGGGTGTCATTAGTAATACTTATATGGTCACAGTTACGTATGTCATGATATTACTTTTAAAAAAGATAGTCAGGTATTTAAAGTTTTTTGAATGAATGTTAAGTCTGCCAAGTCAGGAGCTTGGCAACTTATCCATACTAAAGGATTTGTAGAAGAATGTAACATGGTAAAATTTGACCCATGAAAACACATTTAAAAATCTGCATCACAATAAAATGCACTGATCATCTACTTTCCATAAATTATTAGCAAATTGGTTTAATTACACCTATCCAAAAAATTTACCAGCCTCCTCCATAGCCCCTCTAGCTGTCCTAACCATCGCCAAGATAGGTGTCTTTTCTACCATTGTAAGTAGAAGTCATCTTTAATCAATTTGCTCCTAATTTAGACAAAATAGCTGGAACGTTTATCACACAAACTGTACATGTGAGGTCTGCCTATTTTACAACAGGTGTAATATGTAGTTATGAAACGTCCATTTTTTTTATTTGCCTGGACTACACTACTTCTTTATTTTCGTAGGTATTAGTACATGATGATGTGGTCTACACCTATAGGACCCATCCATCTCTTGGACTGTCATTAACAGTACTTGTTTGGCAACAACTATCTAATCACATCTCAATATTACTTTTAAAAATAAAGTCGGTCGGGCATATAAAGTTTAACGTTACATTTCCTGGCTTCCCAAGGGAACTCCAGTATCAATCTGCACAGATCCTCAGTATACCAGGTTTCTCCCTGGGCAGTCCGTGTCTGCACTGGGCCCACAAGGGATTGCACTTCAGCAGTTCCCATTGCGATCCCTGACTCTCCTGAGACCTCCGCCTGCCGGTCCCCTTTAGCTGCTCACTAACCTGCACCAGCTGGCTCCTCAGCTTCTTGATGCCATCCACCTGCGCTGCCTCTCCAATAAGATCCATCAGTTGTTCCCGGGCCTTCTGCTGCTGCCGCTCCGCTCACACAGCTCCGCACCACTTCAGGAGTCTTCATGCATCCGCTGATCCACAAGCAAAAGCTGCATGCAGTGTGCAACGTATATTTTTGGAGCCGCCAATCCACCGCAACCAACACTGTGCAACCGCCAACCGTTCCTCCCGGACGACTGCTTGCACTCTAGCACCGTATGTGATGGGGGTACTCACTCTACTTGCTTCTCAGTTACATTGAGGTAGGCACAGGAGGCACTTTGAATACAAAGTCCAGCCTGCTTTATTTAAACTGCATAAAGCATGCCACCAGTATACGAGATAAATGGCATTTCAGTGCAGGAAAACAACATATCCATTTTCCCCATGGCATTTTAGTTTTAGCTCAGTACGTCGCAGGATCAAGTCTTCTTGCAAGAAGACCAAAGTCAGTATATTTAACCCCCCTCACAACACATACAGACCATGTGCCAAACAAACTGACACAATTTTAAAAGCCTGAGACACACCCATGGGCAGAAGTATGTGGATAGCCAGACCCACCCATCTCTCTGGCTATCTGTAAAACCTGTCCCTGGAATGCCCTAATAAGACTTGTGGCACTACAAGTCTTAGAGCAGATATTCAGGCTTCCACAACTTTCGGAATACATACCCTCTGCCATGTTACATAGTACATAATGATGTGCTTGTCACCTATATGACCAATCCATCGTTTGGACTGGGTGTCATTAGTAATACTTATATGGTCACAGTTACGTATGTCATGATATTACTTTTAAAAAAGATAGTCAGGTATTTAAAGTTTTTTGAATGAATGTTAAGTCTGCCAAGTCAGGAGCTTGGCAACTTATCCATACTAAAGGATTTGTAGAAGAATGTAACATGGTAAAATTTGACCCATGAAAACACATTTAAAAATCTGCATCACAATAAAATGCACTGATCATCTACTTTCCATAAATTATTAGCAAATTGGTTTAATTACACCTATCCAAAAAATTTACCAGCCTCCTCCATAGCCCCTCTAGCTGTCCTAACCATCGCCAAGATAGGTGTCTTTTCTACCATTGTAAGTAGAAGTCATCTTTAATCAATTTGCTCCTAATTTAGACAAAATAGCTGGAACGTTTATCACACAAACTGTACATGTGAGGTCTGCCTATTTTACAACAGGTGTAATATGTAGTTATGAAACGTCCATTTTTTTTATTTGCCTGGACTACACTACTTCTTTATTTTCGTAGGTATTAGTACATGATGATGTGGTCTACACCTATAGGACCCATCCATCTCTTGGACTGTCATTAACAGTACTTGTTTGGCAACAACTATCTAATCACATCTCAATATTACTTTTAAAAATAAAGTCGGTCGGGCATATAAAGTTTAACGTTACATTTCCTGGCTTCCCAAGGGAACTCCAGTATCAATCTGCACAGATCCTCAGTATACCAGGTTTCTCCCTGGGCAGTCCGTGTCTGCACTGGGCCCACAAGGGATTGCACTTCAGCAGTTCCCATTGCGATCCCTGACTCTCCTGAGACCTCCGCCTTCAAGTCCTCTTTAGCTGCTCACTAACCTGCACCAGCTGGCTCCTCAGCTTCTTGATGCCATCCACCTGCGCTGCCTCTCCAATAAGATCCATCAGTTGTTCCCGGGCCTTCTGCTGCTGCCGCTCCGCTCACACAGCTCCGCACCACTTCAGGAGTCTTCATGCATCCGCTGATCCACAAGCAAAAGCTGCATGCAGTGTGCAACGTATATACTTGGATCCGCCAATTCACCGCAACCAACACTGTGCAACCGCCAACCGTTCCTCCCGGACGACTGCTTGCACTCTAGCACCGTATGTGATGGGGGTACTCACTCTACTTGCTTCTCAGTTACATTGAGGTAGGCAAAGGCGGCACTTTGAATACAAAGTCCAGCCTGCTTTATTTAAACTGCATAAAGCATGCCACCAGTATACGAGATAAATGGCATTTCAGTGCAGGAAAACAACATATGCATTTTCCCCATGGCATTTTAGTTTTAGCTCAGTACGTCGCAGGATCAAGTCTTCTTGCAAGAAGACCAAAGTCAGTATATTTAACCCCCCTCACAACACATACAGACCATGTGCCAAACAAACTGACACAATTTTAAAAGCCTGAGACACACCCATGGGCAGAAGTATGTGGATAGCCAGACCCACCCATCTCTCTGGCTATCTGTAAAACCTGTCCCTGGAATGCCCTAATAAGACTTGTGGCACTACAAGTCTTAGAGCAGATATTCAGGCTTCCACAACTTTCGGAATACATACCCTCTGCCATTTTACATAGTACATAATGATGTGCTCGTCACCTATATGACCAATCCATCTTTTGGACTGGGTGTCATTAGTAGTACTCATATGGTCACAGTTACGTATGTCATGATATTACTTTTAAAAAAGATAGTCAGGTATTTAAAGTTTTTTGAATGAATGTTAAGTCTGCCAAGTCAGGAGCTTGGCAACTTATCCATACTAAAGGATCTGTAGAAGAATGTAACATGGTCAAATTTGACCCATGAAAACACATTTAAAAATCTGCATCACTATAAAATGCACTGATCATCTACTTTCCATAAATTATTAGCAAATTGGTTTAATTACACCTATCCAAAAAATTTACCAGCCTCCTCCTTAGCCCCTCTAGCTGTCCTAACCATCGCCAAGATAGGTGTCTTGTCTACCATTGTAAGTAGAAGTCATCTTTAATCAATTTGCTCCTAATTTAGACAAAATAGCTGGAACGTTTATCACACAAACTGTACATGTGAGGTCTGCCTATTTTACAACAGGTGTAATATGTAGTTATGAAACGTCCATTTTTTTTATTTGCCTGGACTACACTACTTCTTTATTTTCGTAGGTATTAGTACATGATGATGTGGTCTACACCTATAGGACCCATCCATCTCTTGGACTGTCATTAACAGTACTTGTTTGGCAACAACTATCTAATCACATCTCAATATTACTTTTAAAAATAAAGTCGGTCGGGCATATAAAGTTTAACGTTACATTTCCTGGCTTCCCAAGGGAACTCCAGTATCAATCTGCACAGATCCTCAGTATACCAGGTTTCTCCCTGGGCAGTCCGTGTCTGCACTGGGCCCACAAGGGATTGCACTTCAGCAGTTCCCATTGCGATCCCTGACTCTCCTGAGACCTCCGCCTGCCGGTCCCCTTTAGCTGCTCACTAACCTGCACCAGCTGGCTCCTCAGCTTCTTGATGCCATCCACCTGCGCTGCCTCTTTAATAAGATCCATCAGTTGTTCCCGGGCCTTCTGCTGCTGCCGCTCCGCTCACACAGCTCCGCACCACTTCAGGAGTCTTCATGCATCCGCTGATCCACAAGCAAAAGCTGCATGCAGTGTGCAACGTATATTCTTGGAGCCGCCAATCCACCGCAACCAACACTGTGCAACCGCCAACCGTTCCTCCCGGACGACTGCTTGCACTCTAGCACCGTATGTGATGGGAGTACTCACTCCACTTGCTTCTCAGTTACATTGAGGTAGGCACAGGCGGCACTTTGAATACAAAGTCCAGCCTGCTTTATTTAAACTGCATAAAGCATGCCACCAGTATACGAGATAAATGGCATTTCAGTGCAGGAAAACAACATATGCATTTTCCCCATGGCATTTTAGTTTTAGCTCAGTACGTCGCAGGATCAAGTCTTCTTGCAAGAAGACCAAAGTCAGTATATTTAACCCCCTCACAACACATACAGACCATGTGCCAAACAAACTGACACAATTTTAAAAGCCTGACACACACCCATGGGCAGAAGTATGTGGATAGCCAGACCCACCCATCTCTCTGGCTATCTGTAAAACCTGTCCCTGGAATGCCCTAATAAGACTTGTGGCACTACAAGTCTTAGAGCAGATATTCAGGCTTCCACAACTTTCGGAATACATACCCTCTGCCATGTTACATAGTACATAATGATGTGCTCGTCACCTATATGACCAATCCATCTTTTGGACTGGGTGTCATTAGTAGTACTTATATGGTCACAGTTACGTATGTCATGATATTACTTTTAAAAAAGATAGTCAGGTATTTAAAGTTTTTTGAATGAATGTTAAGTCTGCCAAGTCAGGAGCTTGGCAACTTATCCATACTAAAGGATCTGTAGAAGAATGTAACATGGTCAAATTTGACCCATGAAAACACATTTAAAAATCTGCATCACAATAAAATGCACTGATCATCTACTTTCCATAAATTATTAGCAAATTGGTTTAATTACACCTATCCCAAAAATTTATCAGCCTCCTCCATAGCCCCTCTAGCTGTCCTAACCATCGCCAAGATAGGTGTCTTTTCTACCATTGTACGTAGAAGTCATCTTTAATCAATTTGCTCCTAATTTAGACAAAATAGCTGGAACGTTTATCACACAAACTGTACATGTGAGGTCTGCCTATTTTACAACAGGTGTAATATGTAGTTATGAAACGTCCATTTTTTTATTTGCCTGGACTACACTACTTCTTTATTTTCGTAGGTATTAGTACATGATGATGTGGTCTACACCTATAGGACCCATCCATCTCTTGGACTGTCATTAACAGTACTTGTTTGGCAACAACTATCTAATCACATCTCAATATTACTTTTAAAAATAAAGTCGGTCGGGCATATAAAGTTTAACGTTACATTTCCTGGCTTCCCAAGGGAACTCCAGTATCAATCTGCACAGATCCTCAGTATACCAGGTTTCTCCCTGGGCAGTCCGTGTCTGCACTGGGCCCACAAGGGATTGCACTTCAGCAGTTCCCATTGCGATCCCTGACTCTCCTGAGACCTCCGCCTTCAAGTCCTCTTTAGCTGCTCACTAACCTGCACCAGCTGGCTCCTCAGCTTCTTGATGCCATCCACCTGCGCTGCCTCTTTAATAAGATCCATCAGTTGTTCCCGGGCGTTTTGCTGCTGCCGCTCCGCTCACACAGCTCCGCACCACTTCAGGAGTCTTCATGCATCCGCTGATCCACAAGCAAAAGCTGCATGCAGTGTGCAACGTATATTCTTGGAGCCGCCAATCCACCGCAACCAACACTGTGCAACCGCCAACCGTTCCTCCCGGACGACTGCTTGCACTCTAGCACCGTATGTGATGGGGGTACTCACTCTACTTGCTTCTCAGTTACATTGAGGTAGGCACAGGCGGCACTTTGAATACAAAGTCCAGCCTGCTTTATTTAAACTGCATAAAGCATGCCACCAGTATACGAGATAAATGGCATTTCAGTGCAGGAAAACAACATATGCATTTTCCCCATGGCATTTTAGTTTTAGCTCAGTACGTCGCAGGATCAAGTCTTCTTGCAAGAAGACCAAAGTCAGTATATTTAACCCCCTCACAACACATACAGACCATGTGCCAAACAAACTGACACAATTTTAAAAGCCTGAGACACACCCATGGGCAGAAGTATGTGGATAGCCAGACCCACCCATCTCTCTGGCTATCTGTAAAACCTGTCCCTGGAATGCCCTAATAAGACTTGTGGCACTACAAGTCTTAGAGCAGATATTCAGGCTTCCACAACTTTCGGAATACATAGCCTCTGCCATGTTACATAGTACATAATGATGTGCTCGCCACCTATATGACCAATCCATCTTTTGGACTGGGTGTCATTAGTAGTACTTATATGGTCACAGTTACGTATGTCATGATATTACTTTTAAAAAAGATAGTCAGGTATTTAAAGTTTTTTGAATTAATGTTAAGTCTGCCAAATCAGGAGCTTGGCAACTTATCCATACTAAAGGATCTGTAGAAGAATGTAACATGGTCAAATTTGACCCATGAAAACACATTTAAAAATCTGCATCACTATAAAATGCACTGATCATCTACTTTCCATAAATTATTAGCAAATTGGTTTAATTACACCTATCCAAAAAATTTACCAGCCTCCTCCTTAGCCCCTCTAGCTGTCCTAACCATCGCCAAGATAGGTGTCTTGTCTACCATTGTAAGTAGAAGTCATCTTTAATCAATTTGCTCCTAATTTAGACAAAATAGCTGGAACGTTTATCACACAAACTGTACATGTGAGGTCTGCCTATTTTACAACAGGTGTAATATGTAGTTATGAAACGTCCATTTTTTTTATTTGCCTGGACTACACTACTTCTTTATTTTCGTAGGTATTAGTACATGATGATGTGGTCTACACCTATAGGACCCATCCATCTCTTGGACTGTCATTAACAGTACTTGTTTGGCAACAACTATCTAATCACATCTCAATATTACTTTTAAAAATAAAGTCGGTCGGGCATATAAAGTTTAACGTTACATTTCCTGGCTTCCCAAGGGAACTCCAGTATCAATCTGCACAGATCCTCAGTATACCAGGTTTCTACCTGGGCAGTCCATGTCTGCACTGGGCCCACAAGGGATTGCACTTCAGCAGTTCCCATTGCGATCCCTGACTCTCCTGAGACCTCCGCCTGCCGGTCCCCATTAGCTGCTCACTAACCTGCACCAGCTGGCTCCTCAGCTTCTTGATGCCATCCACCTGCGCTGCCTCTCCAATAAGATCCATCAGTTGTTCCCGGGCCTTCTGCTGCTGCCGCTCCGCTCACACAGCTCCGCACCACTTCAGGAGTCTTCATGCATCCGCTGATCCACAAGCAAAAGCTGCATGCAGTGTGCAACGTATATTTTTGGAGCCGCCAATCCACCGCAACCAACACTGTGCAACCGCCAACCGTTCCTCCCGGACGACTGCTTGCACTCTAGCACCGTATGTGATGGGGGTACTCACTCTACTTGCTTCTCAGTTACATTGAGGTAGGCACAGGAGGCACTTTGAATACAAAGTCCAGCCTGCTTTATTTAAACTGCATAAAGCATGCCACCAGTATACGAGATAAATGGCATTTCAGTGCAGGAAAACAACATATGCATTTTCCCCATGGCATTTTAGTTTTAGCTCAGTACGTCGCAGGATCAAGTCTTCTTGCAAGAAGACCAAAGTCAGTATATTTAACCCCCTCACAACACATACAGACCATGTGCCAAACAAACTGACACAATTTTAAAAGCCTGAGACACACCCATGGGCAGAAGTATGTGGATAGCCAGACCCACCCATCTCTCTTGCTATCTGTAAAACCTGTCCCTGGAATGCCCGAATAAGACTTGTGGCACTACAAGTCTTAGAGAAGATATTCAGGCTTCCACAACTTTCGGAATACATACCCTCTGCCATGTTACATAGTACATAATGATGTGCTCGTCACCTATATGACCAATCCATCTTTTGGACTGGGTGTCATTAGTAGTACTTATATGGTCACAGTTACGTATGTCATGATATTACTTTTAAAAAAGATAGTCAGGTATTTAAAGTTTTTTGAATGAATGTTAAGTCTGCTAAGTCAGGAGCTTGGCAACTTATCCATACTAAAGGATCTGTAGAAGAATGTAACATGGTCAAATTTGACCCATGAAAACACATTTAAAAATCTGCATCACAATAAAATGCACTGATCATCTACTTTCCATAAATTATTAGCAAATTGGTTTAATTACACCTATCCAAAAAATTTACCAGCCGCCTCCATAGCCCCTCTAGCTGTCCTAACCATCGCCAAGATAGGTGTCTTTTCTACCATTGTAAGTAGAAGTCATCTTTAATCAATTTGCTCCTAATTTAGACAAAATAGCTGGAACGTTTATCACACAAACTGTACATGTGAGGTCTGCCTATTTTACAACAGGTGTAATATGTAGTTATGAAACGTCCATTTTTTTATTTGCCTGGACTACACTACTTCTTTATTTTCGTAGGTATTAGTACATGATGATGTGGTCTACACCTATAGGACCCATCCATCTCTTGGACTGTCATTAACAGTACTTGTTTGGCAACAACTATCTAATCACATCTCAATATTACTTTTAAAAATAAAGTCGGTCGGGCATATAAAGTTTAACGTTACATTTCCTGGCTTCCCAAGGGAACTCCAGTATCAATCTGCACAGATCCTCAGTATACCAGGTTTCTCCCTGGGCAGTCCGTGTCTGCACTGGGCCCACAAGGGATTGCACTTCAGCAGTTCCCATTGCGATCCCTGACTCTCCTGAGACCTCCGCCTTCAAGTCCTCTTTAGCTGCTCACTAACCTGCACCAGCTGGCTCCTCAGCTTCTTGATGCCATCCACCTGCGCTGCCTCTTTAATAAGATCCATCAGTTGTTCCCGGGCCTTTTGCTGCTGCCGCTCCGCTCACACAGCTCCGCACCACTTCAGGAGTCTTCATGCATCCGCTGATCCACAAGCAAAAGCTGCATGCAGTGTGCAACGTATATTCTTGGAGCCGCCAATCCACCGCAACCAACACTGTGCAACCGCCAACCGTTCCTCCCGGACGACTGCTTGCACTCTAGCACCGTATGTGATGGGGGTACTCACTCTACTTGCTTCTCAGTTACATTGAGGTAGGCACAGGCGGCACTTTGAATACAAAGTCCAGCCTGCTTTATTTAAACTGCATAAAGCATGCCACCAGTATACGAGATAAATGGCATTTCAGTGCAGGAAAACAACATATGCATTTTCCCCATGGCATTTTAGTTTTAGCTCAGTACGTCGCAGGATCAAGTCTTCTTGCAAGAAGACCAAAGTCAGTATATTTAACCCCCTCACAACACATACAGACCATGTGCCAAACAAACTGACACAATTTTAAAAGCCTGAGACACACCCATGGGCAGAAGTATGTGGATAGCCAGACCCACCCATCTCTCTGGCTATCTGTAAAACCTGTCCCTGGAATGCCCTAATAAGACTTGTGGCACTACAAGTCTTAGAGCAGATATTCAGGCTTCCACAACTTTCGGAATACATAGCCTCTGCCATGTTACATAGTACATAATGATGTGCTCGCCACCTATATGACCAATCCATCTTTTGGACTGGGTGTCATTAGTAGTACTTATATGGTCACAGTTACGTATGTCATGATATTACTTTTAAAAAAGATAGTCAGGTATTTAAAGTTTTTTGAATTAATGTTAAGTCTGCCAAATCAGGAGCTTGGCAACTTATCCATACTAAAGGATCTGTAGAAGAATGTAACATGGTCAAATTTGACCCATGAAAACACATTTAAAAATCTGCATCACTATAAAATGCACTGATCATCTACTTTCCATAAATTATTAGCAAATTGGTTTAATTACACCTATCCAAAAAATTTACCAGCCTCCTCCTTAGCCCCTCTAGCTGTCCTAACCATCGCCAAGATAGGTGTCTTGTCTACCATTGTAAGTAGAAGTCATCTTTAATCAATTTGCTCCTAATTTAGACAAAATAGCTGGAACGTTTATCACACAAACTGTACATGTGAGGTCTGCCTATTTTACAACAGGTGTAATATGTAGTTATGAAACGTCCATTTTTTTTATTTGCCTGGACTACACTACTTCTTTATTTTCGTAGGTATTAGTACATGATGATGTGGTCTACACCTATAGGACCCATCCATCTCTTGGACTGTCATTAACAGTACTTGTTTGGCAACAACTATCTAATCACATCTCAATATTACTTTTAAAAATAAAGTCGGTCGGGCATATAAAGTTTAACGTTACATTTCCTGGCTTCCCAAGGGAACTCCAGTATCAATCTGCACAGATCCTCAGTATACCAGGTTTCTACCTGGGCAGTCCATGTCTGCACTGGGCCCACAAGGGATTGCACTTCAGCAGTTCCCATTGCGATCCCTGACTCTCCTGAGACCTCCGCCTGCCGGTCCCCTTTAGCTGCTCACTAACCTGCACCAGCTGGCTCCTCAGCTTCTTGATGCCATCCACCTGCGCTGCCTCTCCAATAAGATCCATCAGTTTTTCCCGGGCCTTCTGCTGCTGCCGCTCCGCTCACACAGCTCCGCACCACTTCAGGAGTAGAGTTGAGCGCGGTTCGTGGTTCGTGGTTCTCCAGTTCGCGGCTCGAGTGATTTTGGGGCATGTTCTAGATCGAACTAGAACTCGAGCTTTTTGCAAAAGCTCGGTAGTTCTAGAAACGTTCGAGAACGGTTCTAGCAGCCAAAAAACAGCTAAATCATAGCTTGGTTTCTGCTGTAATAGTGTAAGTCACTCTGTGAATCAAACTATTATCACATTTCAGTGTATAGTGTGCGTGAACAGCGCCTTCAGATCACTGCTGTTTCTATAATGGCGATCGCCATTTTTTTTTTTTTTTTTCTTGTCTTCCTTCCCTAAGCGCGCGCGTCTTGTGGGGCGGGCCAGCATGTCAGCCAATCCCAGACACACACACAGCTAAGTGGACTTTGAGCCAGAGAAGCAACGGCATGTGTGATAGGATCTGCATGTCACATGTCCCTGCATTATAAAACCGGACATTTTCTTCACGGACGCCATTATCTGCCTTCTGCGTCTTTGGTGTCAGACATCACTGTCGCAGCTCCGTCTTCCTGAGTCCTATAGCCGATACAGCTGTATGCGCTGCATACACAGCGTTAGACAGCTTAGGGAGAGCACTTTATAGCAGTCCTTTTAAGGGCTCCAACCGGCAGGGTCAGAGAGCCATAGGTGACAGGTCCTGCAAACAGCAACAGCGTCTGTGTAGCCCAGGTCAGGGATTTCCTACCTGCATTTCACCATTAGGAGGGAATAGAAAGGCAGGCTTCCATTCCTCTACCCAGAGCACCACAATCCTGCCACTGTACCCTCTTGTCCTCTGCACACTCCAACTGATAACTAAGCCATTATACTAGCAAACACTCAGTGTACCTAGTGGCATCCTATACGTGGCTATTGGACTTTGCTATAGTCCCACTAGTGCAAAGACATTTGCAGAGCGCGTCTGCCTGCATTGCACACTACAACTCATTCTAACCAAGCCATTATACTAGCAAACACTCAGTGTACCTAGTGGCATCCTATACGTGGCTATTGGACTTTGCTATAGTCCCACTAGTGCAAAGACATTTGCAGAGCGCGTCTGCCTGCATTGCACACTACAACTCATTCTAACCAAGCCATTATACTAGCAAACACTCAGTGTACCTAGTGGCATCCTATACGTGGCTATTGGACTTTGCTATAGTCCCACTAGTGCAAAGACATTTGCAGAGCGCGTCTGCCTGCATTGCACACTCCAACTCATTAAAACCAAGCCATTATACTAGCAAACACTCAGTGTACCTAGTGGCATCCTATACGTGGCTATTGGACTTTGCTATAGTCCCACTAGTGCAAAGACATTTGCATAGCGCGTCTGCCGGCATTGCACACTCAAACTCATTTTAACTAAGCCATTATACTAGCAAACACTCAGTGTACCTAGTGGCATCCTATACGTGGCTATTGGACTTTGCTATAGTCCCACTAGTGCAAAGACATTAGCAGAGCACATCTGCCTGCATTGCACACTACAACTCATTCTAACCAAGCCATTATACTAGCAAACACTCAGTGTACCTAGTGGCATCCTATACGTGGCTATTGGACTTTGCTATAGTCCCACTAGTGCAAAGACATTTGCATAGCGCGTCTGCCTGCATTGCACACTCAAACTCATTTTAACTAAGCCATTATACTAGCAAACACTCAGTGTACCTAGTGGCATCCTATACGTGGCTATTGGACTTTGCTATAGTCCCACTAGTGCAAAGACATTAGCAGAGCACATCTGCCTGCATTGCACACTACAACTCATTCTAACCAAGCCATTATACTAGCAAACACTCAGTGTACCTAGTGGCATCCTATACGTGGCTATTGGACTTTGCTATAGTCCCACTAGTGCAAAGACATTTGCAGAGCGCGTCTGCCTGCATTGCACACTCCAACTCATTAAAACCAAGCCATTATACTAGCAAACACTCAGTGTACCTAGTGGCATCCTATACGTGGCTATTGGACTTTGCTATAGTCCCACTAGTGCAAAGACATTTGCATAGCGCGTCTGCCTGCATTGCACACTCAAACTCATTTTAACTAAGCCATTATACTAGCAAACACTCAGTGTACCTAGTGGCATCCTATACGTGGCTATTGGACTTTGCTATAGTCCCACTAGTGCAAAGATATTAGCAGAGCACATCTGCCTGCATTGCACACTCCAACTTTTTTAAACTAAGCAATTTTACTAGCAAACACTCAGTGTACCTAGTGGCATCCTAAACGTGGCTATTGGACTTTGCTATAGTCCCACTAGTGCAAAGACATTTGCAGAGCACGTCTGCCTGCATTGCACACTACAACTCATTGTTACTAAGCCATTATACTAGCAAACACTCAGTGTACCTAGTTGTATCCTAAACGTGGCTATTGTACTTTTGTCTATTCACAGTATTGGAACGATATTTGCAGCACGTCTGCCTGCATTGCACACTCTAACTTTTTTAAACTCAGCCATTTATAGTAGCAAACACTCAGTGTACCTAGTTGTATCCTAAACGTGGCTATTGTACTTTTGTCAATTCACAGTATTGGAACGTTATTTGCAGCACGTCTGCCTGCATTGCACACTCAAACTTTTTTAAACTCAGCCATTTATAGTAGCAAACACTCAGTGTACCTAGTTGTATCCTAAACGTGGCTATTGTACTTTTGTCTATTCACAGTATTGGAACGATATTTGCAGCACGTCTGCCTGCATTGCACACTCTAACTTTTTTAAACTCAGCCATTATACTAGCAAACACTCAGTGTACCTAGTTGTATCCTAAACGTGGCTATTGTACTTTTGTCAATTCACAGTATTGGAACGTTATTTGCAGCACGTCTGCCTGCATTGCACACTCAAACTTTTTTAAACTCAGCCATTTATAGTAGCAAACACTCAGTGTACCTAGTTGTATCCTAAACGTGGCTATTGTACTTTTGTCAATTCACAGTATTGGAACGTTATTTGCAGCACGTCTGCCTGCATTGCACACTCAAACTTTTTTAAACTCAGCCATTTATAGTAGCAAACACTCAGTGTACCTAGTTGTATCCTAAACGTGGCTATTGTACTTTTGTCTATTCACAGTATTGGAACGTTATTTGCAGCACGTCTGCCTGCATTGCACACTCAAACTTTTTTAAACTCAGCCATTTATAGTAGCAAACACTCAGTGTACCTAGTTGTATCCTAAACGTGGCTATTGTACTTTTGTCTATTCACAGTATTGGAACGTTATTTGCAGCACGTCTGCCTGCATTGCACACTCTAACTTTTTTAAACTCAGCCATTATACTAGCAAACACTCAGTGTACCTAGTTGTATCCTAAACGTGGCTATTTTACTTTTGTCTATTCACAGTATTGGAACGATATTTGCAGCACGTCTGCCTGCATTGCACACTCTAACTTTTTTAAACTCAGCCATTATACTAGCAAACACTCACTGTACCTAGTTGTATCCTAAACGTGGCTATTGTACTTTTGTCAATTCACAGTATTGGAACGTTATTTGCAGCACGTCTGCCTGCATTGCACACTCAAACTTTTTTAAACTCAGCCATTATACTAGCAAACACTCACTGTACCTAGTTGTATCCTAAACGTGGCTATTGTACTTTTGTCAATTCACAGTATTGGAACGTTATTTGCAGCACGTCTGCCTGCATTGCACACTCAAACTTTTTTAAACTCAGCCATTTATAGTAGCAAACACTCAGTGTACCTAGTTGTATCCTAAACGTGGCTATTGTACTTTTGTCTATTCACAGTATTGGAACGTTATTTGCAGCACGTCTGCCTGCATTGCACACTCAAACTTTTTTAAACTCAGCCATTATACTAGCAAACACTCACTGTACCTAGTTGTATCCTAAACGTGGCTATTGTACTTTTGTCAATTCACAGTATTGGAACGATATTTGCAGGACATCTGCCTGCATTGCACACTCAAACTTTTTTAAACTCAGCCATTATACTAGCAAACACTCACTGTACCTAGTTGTATCCTAAACGTGGCTATTGTACTTTTGTCTATTCACACTACTGCAAATCTATGTGCAGCACCTCTGCATGACAAACTCGTGCTCTGTTTTTAATAAGCTATAATGATAGCACAAAATACTGCCATTTTGTGGCATCATAGAACTGGCTGTTGTATTCCATTAGTGCCCCACTGGTGACAAGCTATTTCTAGCACCTCTACATCACACCCTCATGCACATTTAGCTACGCTAATGTTATAGCAAACTCATGGAATTCATTGCTGCATTTCATAATTCGGAGGGATAGAAAGTCAGGCTTCCTTTAGCTTTTCCTTCTGTTCATAGACAGCATCTCCAAGACAAATTTCCCCTCCACGTCTAAGTGTGGAGAGGCAGCTAGTGCGCACGCGTGTGCCGATGTACCCCAGCTGCAGCATAATTACAGTGTTTCGCCTAGTGAGTATGCTCAGCCTGACTGTGCCATTCCTGACGCTAAGTCTTCATTTCGGGATACAGCGCATGCTCCCACACTAAGTGTGAAAAGCCTCTTTGCACAGGTGCTTGCATTCTGTGCCGGGTCTAAGTCCTGTTTTGTGCCTAGACACCATGCTAAAGCTGATAGTCTTTTTTCAGAGACTGTATTTCATGCTACTGAGCATGCTCAGGCACTTCCTGCATCAGAGACTAGGTCCGGTAATGAACTCTTTGGCCCTGGCCCTGATGTGGGGGTCCCATATAGACCACAGGGCATCAGGTGTCCTCCCAAATGGCTTGCAGAGGCCCACACCTATGACTTGTCACCGCATTATTGATGGTCAGACGATGACTGGTGAGGTGTTTGGGTCATGGCAGCCATGAGGTCATCATTGAAGTTGCGTTTCCAAATAGGACGCTAGTTATGCCACTCATGACGTGTCACTCTGCTTTTGTCTCCAGGAGGTGCATTGTGGTTCACCCTGGTTTGGGGCGGACCCAGGTTATAAAAGGGGCTGGAGCCAACAAGGAGGTGCGCAGTCTTCTATTATGCTCCGAAAGAGCACACCTCCATGTGTTGAACCCATTGCGGCTTTAGGCCAGAGGTAGGCAGGGATAGGGTGGTGGATGCAGGCCACCACCACAGTTGGTAACGCAGAACGGTTAAGACCAGCTCCTGTCCTAACAGTCCTGCTTGTGCAGCCCAGTGGCATTAACAGGCCTGCTGCTGCTGATGCGCCTGCTGTCCACAGGTGTGGCCCCTACGCACACGGTCAGCGTACTCAATGGCCCCTGTGTTGTTAACAGGGAGTTCCTGGGCTGGGTGGGCATGTGGACCCTGTGACGCTAACAGGGCTCACAGTCTCCAGATCCGAATGGCGTCTAACTCGGTTCAGGCTACTATTAGTTTCATAGCCACACAGCTCTGTATCCTCCACCAAACCTTCAAGTTGCCAACCTCTCCTTTTCCAACTGGGAGCACGGTGGACACTGACTGCTGAAGGTGATATATACCTTTCTCTTTCTTTTCTTATTAATTTTTGTTATATAGCGGTCACAGATTATATACCACTTTATCCAAATCTGCCAGTCCCACTGTAACAGATGTTGTTTCTTCAGCAAATGTTACAGTTGTTTAACCACCAAATCCACGGACCAAAATTTTTTTCCCCTTTCCAACACACCTGTTCCCCTTTCCAACAGCATCTGTCCTTTTTCAACTCATTTTGGGATATGACCAAAAGTGCAACTGTGCAGGGACACCGTACTCAACGCCATCTCAGCACAGCAGCCATCCCTCGGTCCCTCCGATGTGGACAAGTAAAAGACCATTTCCTCCTATCCATGACAAAGTGTTGAGATTCACTCTGTGCAGCACTGGTGTTTAGTGGAAAAGTAGATCTAAGATTGCGTACCACATTCTGCAGATACTCCTGTATACGTGCGTCTATTTCTATGGCAGGAATTAGTTCGCCAAATTTTGTCTTGTACCGGGGATCTAACAGTGTGGCAACCCAGTATTCAGGATTACTTCAAATTCATACAATCCGAGGGTCATGTAGGTAGTGCAGCAAGAAGGCGCTCATGTGTCTTGTGCATCCAGGAGGACCAAGTCCTTGGTGTGTTGGTGGCAGAGAGGTGAGAATCGTGCATCCTTCCTCTGCCCTCTACCCACAACCTCGCACAACCGAAATGTGAGCAAGCTCTCACTCATCTGCTGAGTCTTCCATGCCCATCGCCAGTTCGTCCTCCATTTCTTCATGGGCTCCTGCACTTTCATCAACACTTTTTGCTGATACTATGCGCCCTTGTTAATCCCTCTCCCTCACCATGACTGCCGCATAGGTGCCGCTGACCATCTGGACCTCGTAGATCTTGTTATCCCTTCCGCATATGACTCCTCCTGTACTTCCTCCCCTTCCTCTTGTCCCAACACCTGACTCCGAATAATAATTACAGTGTGCTCCATCATGTAGATGACCAGAATTGTCACGCTGAGAATGACATTGCCAGTGCTAAACATCTTCGTCGACATTTCAAAACTGTGTAGCAGGGTGCATAGGTCCTTGATCTGACACCACTCCAGCAGCGTGATCTGCACCACCTCTGGATCAACTTATCCCAGGCTATATGTCTTACCGTATTTCAGCAGGGCTCTGCGGTGCTGCCACACACGCTGCAACATGTGCAGATTCCAATTCCTGCGTGTCGGAACATCGCATTTCCGGCGTTTAACTGCCAGACCCTAAGACTTCCGGAGTGATGAAAGTTGTTGAGCTGCTGTGTGCGCACGATGGAAGTGAGCACATAGCGAGCGTGCCCGCTGCACAAGGCCATGTAGGCCGTGATGGTGTTTTAAAAATTGCTGGAGAATTCGGATCAACACGTGAGCCATAAAAGGCACGTGTGTCACATTGCCCTGAGGATGGCCCGCAGCCAGGTTTGCATCATTGCCGCACACGGCTGTTAAGTCACCAACGGAGTCCGCTCCGTCAATTTGTACTCCGGTCGCCAGGTGACAACGTGTTCCTTTCATGAATAGTGCTGATGATGGGAGAGTAGTCGATGCCAGCGGCGCAGGTGGACGCAGGTTATGCTCACCCACTGGGCTGCATTACCTTGACAGATGCAGAATCTCTGGCTGAATGTAGCTGGTGGGTATCTCACAGATGAAATACCATCATTCAGCTACAACCAATGGGAAGACACCACACCCTTTTTTATGCCCATCCTGTCTGCAGACCACTGCCAGACATAGCTATGAACCTCTGGTTAATTTTACCCCCAGTTCAGTTTTATGATTTTGTGTGCTTGTTACCTGACTACTTTTCCTGCTTGCTGTTTATGTACCTTGTTGGCCGATACGCATTTCACCTCTGCTTGTTTTCTGATTAAGTCCTGGCCGTCCCATTCTGTTCCTGTTCCTCAATTAATGTTTTGACCCTGCCTGACTACTATTCTCTGTAATAGCGGTGTGACTCACATTTCCCATACATTTCAAAGTAAAACTTTGACCGCCTGATGGCATTGAGCTCTGCTGCCAGCATAGTAAGGAGGTGTGTGGTAGTCCTTGTGCGCAGTTGCAAGGAAGGGTGGCCTGACCACACAGGGTTTGCGCAAAGGTAGAGGACCCACACGAGGTTGAAGAGGCAGAAGCAGTGTATTAACTTCTACATACAGAACAAGGATTGAAACAACTCGTGGGGACGGCAAGACTTGTACAGCAGACCCTTCTCCATCTCTCACCATAGTTTGCCAGTGCCCAGTCAGTGACATGTAATGACCCTGTCTATGCTTACTGGTCCAAGTATCTGTGTTGAAATGCACCCTGTCGCACACAGATTTTCTCAAGGAAGTGGTGATGTTGTGTGCGACATGCCGGTGTAGCGCGGGCATGCTTTTCTTGGAGAAGCAGTGGTGATTGGGCATCTGGTACTGGGGCACAGCGACAGACATAAGGTCTGTAAAATCCTGTGTGTCCACTACGCGTAAAGGCAGCATTTCGGTAGCCAACAGCTTACAGAGGGATAGAGTCAACCACTTAGCTTTGTCATGGGTCGCAGTAAGTGGCCTTTTATTTGACCACATCTGAGGGACAGAGATCTGGCTGCTGTCTGTAGACGGTGTTGAGTAGGGTGTCCCTGGAAAAATGCAGGTTTGTGAGAAAAGTGCAGGCGGAGACATGATGTTGGCTTCATCTTGCCTTCAGATCTGTTCATCTTGTATCATTTTTAAAAAACACAGCAAGCAAGGGTTACTCCAAGCGGAGTCTCCCTTTTTTTCCAAAAATTGGGCCCCACACAGACACCTTATCAGTGGCAGCACTTGTGCCCTAGTTGCAAACAGGATGTTTTGATTTGCATCAAGCACATTCCAAATCCACAAGCATTTACTCTCCCCAGGATGACACAGGGGTAGTAAATTCCTTCTGGATCCATGACTTGTTCTTTTTTATGAACGTCAGTCTGTCCACATTGTCACTGGACAGACGCGTGCGCTTATCTGTCAGCACACACCCAGCAGCACTGAAGACACGTTCAGAGACAACGCTGGCAGCTGGACACGACAAAATCTTCGAGGCGTAACTGGAGAGCTCTTGACATTTTTCTAGATTTGAAGCACAAAAGGAGCAAGGCTCCATTTGCAAAGTCATTGCATCGATGTTCATTTGGAGATACTCCTGTATCATCCTCTCCATCCGTTGACTATGTGTCAGACTTGTTGTCTCTGGTGGCCTTGCAAAGGAGGGTCTAAAAAAATTATGAAAAGATTCCATAAAATTGCTGTTACCAGCACCAGATACGGTCCTACTGGTACGGGTAGACTGTTGAAGATGACGAGGCCGTCCCATGTTTGTCAAGTTACAACTGGGAGAATCACTCCCTTCACCTGCACGGTTGTTTGGTGGAAAAGCCGAGCTAAGATCGAGTAACAGCTTCTGCTGATACTCCTGCATACGTGCGTCCCTTTCTATGGGTGGAATTATGTCACAAAATTTGGACTTGTCCCGGGGATCTAATAGTGTGGCAAGCCAGT
Organism: Anomaloglossus baeobatrachus; assembly: GCF_048569485.1. Classification (NCBI taxonomy): domain Eukaryota; kingdom Metazoa; phylum Chordata; class Amphibia; order Anura; family Aromobatidae; genus Anomaloglossus; species Anomaloglossus baeobatrachus. Next base: position 110,699,568 of record NC_134354.1, on the reverse strand, counting down.
AGTCATCATCACTTCTAATTTTGACAATACGAGGGTCATGTTGGAGGTAGTGCAACAAGAAGGCACTCATGTGTCTTGCGCAGCCATGCGCACCAAGTCCACGCTGTGTTTGTGGCATAGAGGTGCTAACCGTTCTTTCTTCCTCTGTCATCTCCCCCCAACCTCTTTCAACTGAAATTTGACCAAGGTCCCCCTCATCTGCTGAGTCTTCCATGTCCATGGACAGTTCGTCCTCCATATCTTCATGTCCTCCTGCACCTTCCTCAACATCTCACCTGCTACCATGCGCCCTTGTTGATCCCTGTCCCCCATGGTCCCATGCCTGCCGCGTTGGTGATGATGAACGTCTGGACCTTGGTGATGTTGTTGTGTCTTGCGCATATGAATCCTCCTGTAGTTCCTCCCCTTCCTGTTGTCCCACCCCCTGACTACGAATAGTGTTTAGCGTGTGCTCCAGCATGTAAATGACTGTAATCGTCATGCTGATAATGGCATTGTCAGCGCTAAACATATTCGTCGCCATGTCGAAACTGTGCAGAAGGGTGCATAGGTCCTTGATCTGAGATCACTCCATCAGGGTGATCTGCCCCACTTCTGCATCTCGTTGGCCCAGGCTATACATCATGACGTATTGCACCAGGGCTCGCCGGTGCTGCCACAGTCGCTGTAACATGTGGAGAGTTGAATTCCAGCGTGTCGCCACATCGCATTTCAGGCGATGAACCGGCAGGCCGAAAGACTTCTGGAGCGATGCAAGTCGCTCAGGTGCGGCGGTTGAACGGCGGAAGTGAGCACTGCAGACAGTTTCCGTGCCCTGGTCAGAAGGCCATCTAGGCCGGGATAGTGTGTTAAAAATTGCTGGACAACAAGGTTAAACACGTGAGCCATACAAGGCACGTGTGTCACCTTGCCCAGGCGAAGGGCCGCACCCAGGTTTGCAGCATTGTCGCACACGGCCTTACCAGGCTGCAGGTTGAGTGGAGACAACCATTTATCAAAATCAGTCTCCAGAGCTGCCCACAACTCAGTCGCTGTGTGACTCCTATTTCAAAGACATGTCAAGCTAAAGACCGCCTGATGCCGTTGCGCTCTGCTACCAGCATAGTAATGAGGGGTGCGTGATTCCTTCTGCGCAGTGAGAACGCTGGTGGCCTGACCAGGCAGGCTTGGGGCGGAGGTGGAGGACCCAGATGAGGTGGAGGATGCAGAAGCAGTGGCGGAACTTGGACAGACAGAGGATTGACACACAAGTCGTGGGGACGGCAAGACTTGTGCAGCAGACCCTTCACCATCTATCACCATAGTTACCCAGTGGCCAGTCAGCGACATGTAACGTCCCTGTCCATGCTTACTGGTCCAAGTATCGGTGGTGAAATGCACCCGTTCACACACAGAGTTTCTCAAGGAAGCGGTGATGTTGTGTGCGACATGCTGGTGTAGCGCGGGCACACCTTTCTTAGAGAAGTAGTGGCGACTAGGCATCTGGTACTGGGGCACAGCGACAGACATAAGGTCTCTAAAATCCTGTGTGTCCACTAGGCGGAAAGGCAGCATTTCTGTAGTCAACAGCTTACAGAGGGATAGAGTCAACCTCTTCGCTTTGTCATGGGTCGCAGGAAGTGGCCTTTTATTTGACCACATCTGAGGGACAGAGATCTGGCTGCTGTGTGTAGACGGTGTTGAGTCGGGTGTCCCTGGAAAAATGCAGCTTTGTGAGGAAAGTGCAGGCGGAGACATGATGTTGCCTTCATCCAAAGTTGGTGCTATCGATGTCTGAGAGAGCTGTACACACTCACTTGTTTCCCCTTCCAAACCAACTGACGACCTACCAAGCAAACTGCCTGTTGCGGTTACAGTGGTGGAAGTTGTGGGTGGAAAAACAGGTGTGACAGCTGTCCCCACAGTCCTAGAAGATGACGAGCGCGCGGATGCACTGGAAGGGGCAGGCGGTGGATGGTTCGCTCCGCTAGGCCGCATTGCAGCACGGTGAGCTTCCCATCGGGCCATATGATATTTATTCATGTGACGATTCATGGAAGAAGTTGTCAAACTGCTGAGGTTTTGACCTCTACTAAGAGAACCATGACAAATTTTACAGATCACATAATTTGGGCGATCTTTTTCTATGTCAAAAAAGGACCTGGCTAGGCAAGGCTTAGAGGCCATGCGACCTGTTGATCCACCCCGAATAATGCTCAGAGGCAGAGTGGTGGCTGAGGATGCAGTTGTAGACGTGCTACCAGTGCTCCGACTGTGTCCAGGAAGGCGCCAGGTTACTTCGACGTCGGTTGCATCCTCCTCCACCGCCTCTGTTGACCTCCTCGAGTGTCTGACTGTGGGTTGACAGTAGGTGTGATCTAGAACTTAATCATCAATTGTTGTGTTTGCACTCCCCTACCCCTCAGACCGAGTTTCTTCTTGCCCTGACCGAATATTTAAGTTGTCATCCCAATCGGGTATCTGCGTCTCATCTTCATCAGTATGTTCCTCATTGCCTATAACCACAGTTGTTGGAAAGGCAGCATTTTGGTAGCCAACAGTTTGCATATGATGAAAGTCAACCTCCAAGCCATTTCATGCCCTTCTAAAAGCATGTAAAACACAGCGAGGGGACTCCAACCACAGTCTCCCTCGTTGCCACTAACTGGGCCACACACACCCCACTTGACTGGCATCGGTTGAGCCCCCTTTTGAAAAAGAAAAAGATGCTTTGCATGAAGCACTCTCAAAAATACGCGTGCCTTTCCCGTCCCCTGGCTGACCCAGGGGAAGAAAAGTCCTCTGAGAGCCATGACTTGTTCATCTTGGTTCTTTTAGAGACACAGCGAGGGGACTCCAACCACAGTCTCCCTCGTTGCCACTAACTGGGCCACACACACCCCACTTGACTGGCATCGGTTGACCCCCCCTTTTGACAAAGAAAAAGATGCTTTGCATGAAGCACTCTCAAAAATACGCGTGCCTTTCCCGTCCCCTGGCTGACCCAGGGGAAGAAAAGTCCTCTGAGAGCCATGACTTGTTCATCTTGGTTCTTTTAGAGACACAGCGAGGGGACTCCAACCACAGTCTCCCTCGTTGCCACTAACTGGGCCACACACACCCCACTTGACTGGCATCGGTTGACCCCCCCTTTTGACAAAGAAAAAGATGCTTTTCATGAAGCACTCTCAAAAATACGCGTGCCTTTCCCGTCCCCTGGCTGACCCAGGGGAAGAAAAGTCCTCTGAGAGCCATGACTTGTTCATCTTGGTTCTTTTAGAGACACAGCGAGGGGACTCCAACCACAGTCTCCCTCGTTGCCACTAACTGGGCCACACACACCCCACTTGACTGGCATCGGTTGAGCCCCCTTTTGAAAAAGAAAAAGATGCTTTGCATGAAGCACTCTCAAAAATACGCGTGCCTTTCCCGTCCCCTGGCTGACCCAGGGGAAGAAAAGTCCTCTGAGAGCCATGACTTGTTCATCTTGGTTCTTTTAGAGACACAGCGAGGGGACTCCAACCACAGTCTCCCTCGTTGCCACTAACTGGGCCACACACACCCCACTTGACTGGCATCGGTTGAGCCCCCTTTTGAAAAAGAAAAAGATGCTTTGCATGAAGCACTCTCAAAAATACGCGTGCCTTTCCCGTCCCCTGGCTGACCCAGGGGAAGAAAAGTCCTCTGAGAGCCATGACTTGTTCATCTTGGTTCTTTTAGAGACACAGCGAGGGGACTCCAACCACAGTCTCCCTTGTTGCCACTAACTGGGCCACACACACCCCACTTGACTGGCATCGGTTGACCCCCCCTTTTGACAAAGAAAAAGATGCTTTGCATGAAGCACTCTCAAAAATACGCGTGCCTTTCCCGTCCCCTGGCTGACCCAGGGGAAGAAAAGTCCTCTGAGAGCCATGACTTGTTCATCTTGGTTCTTTTAGAGACACAGCGAGGGGACTCCAACCACAGTCTCCCTCGTTGCCACTAACTGGGCCACACACACCCCACTTGACTGGCATCGGTTGACCCCCCCTTTTGACAAAGAAAAAGATGCTTTGCATGAAGCACTCTCAAAAATACGCGTGCCTTTCCCGTCCCCTGGCTGACCCAGGGGAAGAAAAGTCCTCTGAGAGCCATGACTTGTTCATCTTGGTTCTTTTAGAGACACAGCGAGGGGACTCCAACCACAGTCTCCCTCGTTGCCACTAACTGGGCCACACACACCCCACTTGACTGGCATCGGTTGACCCCCCCTTTTGACAAAGAAAAAGATGCTTTGCATGAAGCACTCTCAAAAATACGCGTGCCTTTCCCGTCCCCTGGCTGACCCAGGGGAAGAAAAGTCCTCTGAGAGCCATGACTTGTTCATCTTGGTTCTTTTAGAGACACAGCGAGGGGACTCCAACCACAGTCTCCCTCGTTGCCACTAACTGGGCCACACACACCCCACTTGACTGGCATCGGTTGAGCCCCCTTTTGAAAAAGAAAAAGATGCTTTGCATGAAGCACTCTCAAAAATACGCGTGCCTTTCCCGTCCCCTGGCTGACCCAGGGGAAGAAAAGTCCTCTGAGAGCCATGACTTGTTCATCTTGGTTCTTTTAGAGACACAGCGAGGGGACTCCAACCACAGTCTCCCTCGTTGCCACTAACTGGGCCACACACACCCCACTTGACTGGCATCGGTTGAGCCTCCCTTTTGACAAAGAAAAAGATGCTTTGCATGAAGCACTCTCAAAAATACGCGTGCCTTTCGCCTCCCCTGGCTGACCCAGGGGAAGAAAAGTCCTCTGAGAGCCAGGTCCACATTGTCAGTGGACAGACACGTGTGCTTATCTGCCAGCAGACCCCCAGCAGCACTGAAGACAGGTTCCGAGAGAACGCTGGCTGCAGGACACGACAAGATCCTCAAGGCGTACGTGGCGAGCTCAGGCAATTTATCCAGATTGGAAGCCTAAAATGAGCAGGGCTCAAGTTGCACAATAATGGAATCGATGTTTCTTTGCATATACTCATATATCTGTGTGTCTCCCTCTTTTTCCTTGTCCAGCTGTTTTGTTTTCACATGAGTATATGTCCTTGTCACTTTCCCATGTGTTTGTGTTATGTTGTGAGTTGTTTGTCACCTTTTGGACACCTTTCAGGGTGTTTTCTAGGTGTTTTACTGTGTTTGTGATTGCCTGCCATTGTTTCCTATGGGCTCGAGTTCGGTTCGTCGAACGTTCGACGAGCCGAACTCGAGCCAGACCCCCCGTTCGGCGAACCGCCTCGAGCCGAACCGGGACCGGTTCGCTCATCTCTATTCAGGAGTCTTCATGCATCCGCTGATCCACAAGCAAAAGCTGCATGCAGTGTGCAACGTATATACTTGGAGCCGCCAATCCACCGCAACCAACACTGTGCAACCACCAACCGTTCCTCCCGGACGACTGCTTGCACTCTAGCACCGTATGTGATGGGGGTACTCACTCTACTTGCTTCTCAGTTACATTGAGGTAGGCACAGGCGGCACTTTGAATACAAAGTCCAGCCTGCTTTATTTAAACTGCATAAAGCATGCCACCAGTATACGAGATAAATGGCATTTCAGTGCAGGAAAACAACATATGCATTTTCCCCATGGCATTTTAGTTTTAGCTCAGTACGTCACAGGATCAAGTCTTCTTGCAAGAAGACCAAAGTCAGTATATTTAACCCCCTCACAACACATACAGACCATGTGCCAAACAAACTGACACAATTTTAAAAGCCTGAGACACACCCATGGGCAGAAGTATGTGGATAGCCAGACCCACCCATCTCTCTGGCTATCTGTAAAACCTGTCCCTGGAATGCCCTAATAAGACTTGTGGCACTACAAGTCTTAGAGCAGATATTCAGGCTTCCACAACGTTCGGAATACATACCCTCTGCCATGTTACATAGTACATAATGATGTGCTCGTCACCTATATGACCAATCCATCTTTTGGACTGGGTGTCATTAGTAGTACTTATATGGTCACAGTTACGTATGTCATGATATTACTTTTAAAAAAGATAGTCAGGTATTTAAAGTTTTTTGAATGAATGTTAAGTCTGCCAAGTCAGGAGCTTGGCAACTTATCCATACTAAAGGATCTGTAGAAGAATGTAACATGGTCAAATTTGACCCATGAAAACACATTTAAAAATCTGCATCACAATAAAATGCACTGATCATCTACTTTCCATAAATTATTAGCAAATTGGTTTAATTACACCAATCCCAAAAATTTATCAGCCTCCTCCATAGTCCCTCTAGCTGTCCTAACCATCGCCAAGATAGGTGTCTTTTCTACCATTGTACGTAGAAGTCATCTTTAATCAATTTGCTCCTAATTTAGACAAAATAGCTGGAACGTTTATCACACAAACTGTACATGTGAGGTCTGCCTATTTTACAACAGGTGTAATATGTAGTTATGAAACATCCATTTTTTTTATTTCACTGGACTACACTACTTTATTTTCGTAGGTATTAGTACATGATGATGTGGTCTACACCTATAGGACCCATCCATCTCTTGGACTGTCATTAACAGTACTTGTTTGGCAACAACTATCTAATCACATCTCAATATTACTTTTAAAAATAAAGTCGGTCGGGCATATAAAGTTTAACGTTACATTTCCTGGCTTCCCAAGGGAACTCCAGTATCAATCTGCACAGATCCTCAGTATACCAGGTTTCTCCCTGGGCAGTCCGTGTCTGCACTGGGCCCACAAGGGATTGCACTTCAGCAGTTCCCATTGCGATCCCTGACTCTCCTGAGACCTCCGCCTGCCGGTCCCCTTTAGCTGCTCACTAACCTGCACCAGCTGGCTCCTCAGCTTCTTGATGCCATCCACCTGCACTGCCTCTCCAATAAGATCCATCAGTTGTTCCCGGGCCTTCTGCTGCTGCCGCTCCGCTCACACAGCTCCGCACCACTTCAGGAGTCTTCATGCATCCGCTGATCCACAAGCAAAAGCTGCATGCAGTGTGCAACGTATATTCTTGGAGCCGCCAATCCACCGCATCCAACACTGTGCAACCGCCAACCGTTCCTCCCGGACGACTGCTTGCACTCTAGCACCGTATGTGATGGGGGTACTCACTCTACTTGCTTCTCAGTTACATTGAGGTAGGCACAGGAGGCACTTTGAATACAAAGTCCAGCCTGCTTTATTTAAACTGCATAAAGCATGCCACCAGTATACGAGATAAATGGCATTTCAGTGCAGGAAAACAACATATGCATTTTCCCCATGGCATTTTAGTTTTAGCTCAGTACGTCGCAGGATCAAGTCTTCTTGCAAGAAGACCAAAGCCAGTATATTTAACCCCCTCACAACACATACAGACCATGTGCCAAACAAACTGACACAATTTTAAAAGCCTGAGACACACCCATGGGCAGAAGTATGTGGATAGCCAGACCCACCCATCTCTCTTGCTATCTGTAAAACCTGTCCCTGGAATGCCCTAATAAGACTTGTGGCACTACAAGTCTTAGAGCAGATATTCAGGCTTCCACAACTTTCGGAATACATACCCTCTGCCATGTTACATAGTACATAATGATGTGCTCGTCACCTATATGACCAATCCATCTTTTGGACTGGGTGTCATTAGTAGTACTTATATGGTCACAGTTACGTATGTCATGATATTACTTTTAAAAAAGATAGTCAGGTATTTAAAGTTTTTTGAATGAATGTTAAGTCTGCTAAGTCAGGAGCTTGGCAACTTATCCATACTAAAGGATCTGTAGAAGAATGTAACATGGTCAAATTTGACCCATGAAAACACATTTAAAAATCTGCATCACAATAAAATGCACTGATCATCTACTTTCCATAAATTATTAGCAAATTGGTTTAATTACACCTATCCAAAAAATTTACCAGCCTCCTCCATAGCCCCTCTAGCTGTCCTAACCATCGCCAAGATAGGTGTCTTTTCTACCATTGTAAGTAGAAGTCATCTTTAATCAATTTGCTCCTAATTTAGACAAAATAGCTGGAACGTTTATCACACAAACTGTACATGTGAGGTCTGCCTATTTTACAACAGGTGTAATATGTAGTTATGAAACGTCCATTTTTTTTATTTGCCTGGACTACACTACTTCTTTATTTTCGTAGGTATTAGTACATGATGATGTGGTCTACACCTATAGGACCCATCCATCTCTTGGACTGTCATTAACAGTACTTGTTTGGCAACAACTATCTAATCACATCTCAATATTACTTTTAAAAATAACGTCGGTCGGGCATATAAAGTTTAACGTTACATTTCCTGGCTTCCCAAGGGAACTCCAGTATCAATCTGCACAGATCCTCAGTATACCAGGTTTCTCCCTGGGCAGTCCGTGTCTGCACTGGGCCCACAAGGGATTGCACTTCAGCAGTTCCCATTGCGATCCCTGACTCTCCTGAGACCTCCGCCTTCAAGTCCTCTTTAGCTGCTCACTAACCTGCACCAGCTGGCTCCTCAGCTTCTTGATGCCATCCACCTGCGCTGCCTCTTTAATAAGATCCATCAGTTGTTCCCGGGCCTTCTGCTGCTGCCGCTCCGCTCACACAGCTCCGCACCACTTCAGGAGTCTTCATGCATCCGCTGATCCACAAGCAAAAGCTGCATGCAGTGTGCAACGTATATTCTTGGAGCCGCCAATCCACCGCAACCAACACTGTGCAACCGCCAACCGTTCCTCCCGGACGACTGCTTGCACTCTAGCACCGTATGTGATGGGGGTACTCACTCTACTTGCTTCTCAGTTACATTGAGGTAGGCACAGGCGGCACTTTGAATACAAAGTCCAGCCTGCTTTATTTAAACTGCATAAAGCATGCCACCAGTATACGAGATAAATGGCATTTCAGTGCAGGAAAACAACATATGCATTTTCCCCATGGCATTTTAGTTTTAGCTCAGTACGTCGCAGGATCAAGTCTTCTTGCAAGAAGACCAAAGTCAGTATATTTAACCCCCTCACAACACATACAGACCATGTGCCAAACAAACTGACACAATTTTAAAAGCCTGAGACACACCCATGGGCAGAAGTATGTGGATAGCCAGACCCACCCATCTCTCTGGCTATCTGTAAAACCTGTCCCTGGAATGCCCTAATAAGACTTGTGGCACTACAAGTCTTAGAGCAGATATTCAGGCTTCCACAACTTTCGGAATACATAGCCTCTGCCATGTTACATAGTACATAATGATGTGCTCGCCACCTATATGACCAATCCATCTTTTGGACTGGGTGTCATTAGTAGTACTTATATGGTCACAGTTACGTATGTCATGATATTACTTTTAAAAAAGATAGTCAGGTATTTAAAGTTTTTTGAATGAATGTTAAGTCTGCCAAGTCAGGAGCTTGGCAACTTATCCATACTAAAGGATCTGTAGAAGAATGTAACATGGTCAAATTTGACCCATGAAAACACATTTAAAAATCTGCATCACAATAAAATGCACTGATCATCTACTTTCCATAAATTATTAGCAAATTGGTTTAATTACACCTATCCAAAAAATTTACCAGCCTCCTCCATAGCCCCTCTAGCTGTCCTAACTATCGCCAAGATAGGTGTCTTTTCTACCATTGTAAGTAGAAGTCATCTTTAATCAATTTGCTCCTAATTTAGACAAAATAGCTGGAACGTTTATCACACAAACTGTACATGTGAGGTCTGCCTATTTTACAACAGGTGTAATATGTAGTTATGAAACATCCATTTTTTTTATTTCACTGGACTACACTACTTTATTTTCGTAGGTATTAGTACATGATGATGTGGTCTACACCTATAGGACCCATCCATCTCTTGGACTGTCATTAACAGTACTTGTTTGGCAACAACTATCTAATCACATCTCAATATTACTTTTAAAAATCAAGTCGGTCGGGCATATAAAGTTTAACGTTACATTTCCTGGCTTCCCAAGGGAACTCCAGTATCAATCTGCACAGATCCTCAGTATACCAGGTTTCTCCCTGGGCAGTCCGTGTCTGCACTGGGCCCACAAGGGATTGCACTTCAGCAGTTCCCATTGCGATCCCTGACTCTCCTGAGACCTCCGCCTGCCGGTCCCCTTTAGCTGCTCACTAACCTGCACCAGCTGGCTCCTCAGCTTCTTGATGCCATCCACCTGCGCTGCCTCTCCAATAAAATCCATCAGTTGTTCCCGGGCCTTCTGCTGCTGCCGCTCCGCTCACACAGCTCCGCACCACTTCAGGAGTCTTCATGCATCCGCTGATCCACAAGCAAAAGCTGCATGCAGTGTGCAACGTATATTCTTGGAGCCGCCAATCCACCGCAACCAACACTGTGCAACCGCCAACCGTTCCTCCCGGACGACTGCTTGCACTCTAGCACCGTATGTGATGGGATACTCACTCTACTTGCTTCTCAGTTACATTGAGGTAGGCACAGGAGGCACTTTGAATACAAAGTCCAGCCTGCTTTATTTAAACTGCATAAAGCATGCCACCAGTATACGAGATAAATGGCATTTCAGTGCAGGAAAACAACATATGCATTTTCCCCATGGCATTTTAGTTTTAGCTCAGTACGTCGCAGGATCAAGTCTTCTTGCAAGAAGACCAAAGTCAGTATATTTAACCCCTCTCACAACACATACAGACCATGTGCCAAACAAACTGACACAATTTTAAAAGCCTGAGAAACACCCATGGGCAGAAGTATGTGGATAGCCAGACCCACCCATCTCTCTGGCTATCTGTAAAACCTGTCCCTGGAATGCCCTAATAAGACTTGTGGCACTACAAGTCTTAGAGCAGATATTCAGGCTTCCACAACTTTCGGAATACATACCCTCTGCCATGTTACATAGTACATAATGATGTGCTCGTCACCTATATGACCAATCCATCTTTTGGACTGGGTGTCATTAGTAGTACTCATATGGTCACAGTTACGTATGTCATGATATTACTTTTAAAAAAGATAGTCAGGTATTTAAAGTTTTTTGAATGAATGTTAAGCCTGCCAAGTCAGGAGCTTGGCAACTTATCCATACTAAAGGATCTGTAGAAGAATGTAACATGGTCAAATTTGACCCATGAAAACACATTTAAAAATCTGCATCACTATAAAATGCACTGATCATCTACTTTCCATAAATTATTAGCAAATTGGTTTAATTACACCTATCCAAAAAATTTACCAGCCTCCTCCATAGCCCCTCTAGCTGTCCTAACCATCGCCAAGATAGGTGTCTTTTCTACCATTGTAAGTAGAAGTCATCTTTAATCAATTTGCTCCTAATTTAGACAAAATAGCTGGAACGTTTATCAGAGAAACTGTACATGTGAGGTCTGCCTATTTTACAGCAGGTGTAATATGTTGTTATGAAACTTCCATTTTTTTATTTGCCTGGACTACACTACTTCTTTATTTGCGTAGGTATTAGTACATGATGATGTGGTCTACACCTATAGGACCCATCCATCTCTTGGACTGTCATTAACAGTACTTGTTTGGCAACAACTATCTAATCACATCTCAATATTACTTTTAAAAATAAAGTTGGTCGGGCATATAAAGTTTAACGTTACATTTCCTGGCTTCCCAAGGGAACTCCAGTATCAATCTGCACAGATCCTCAGTATACCAGGTTTCTCCCTGGGCAGTCCGTGTCTGCACTGGGCCCACAAGGGATTGCACTTCAGCAGTTCCCATTGCGATCCCTGACTCTCCTGAGACCTCCGCCTGCCGGTCCCCTTTAGCTGCTCACTAACCTGCACCAGCTGGCTCCTCAGCTTCTTGATGCCATCCACCTGCGCTGCCTCTCCAATAAGATCCATCAGTTGTTCCCGGGCTTTCTGCTGCTGCCGCTCCGCTCACACAGCTCCGCACCACTTCAGGAGTCTTCATGCATCCGCTGATCCACAAGCAAAAGCTGAATGCAGTGTTCAACGTATATACTTGGAGCCGCCAATCCACCGCAACCAACACTGTGCAACCGCCAACCGTTCCTCCCGGACGACTGCTTGCACTCTAGCACCGTATGTGATGGGGGTACTCACTCTACTTGCTTCTCAGTTACATTGAGGTAGGCACAGGCGGCACTTTGAATACAAAGTCCAGCCTGCTTTATTTAAACTGCATAAAGCATGCCACCAGTATACGAGATAAATGGCATTTCAGTGCAGGAAAACAACATATGCATTTTCCCCATGGCATTTTAGTTTTAGTTCAGTACGTCGCAGGATCAAGTCTTCTTGCAAGAAGATTAAAGTCAGTATATTTAACCCCCCTCACAACACATACAGACCATGTGCCAAACAAACTGACACAATTTAAAAAGCCTGAGACACACCCATGGGCAGAAGTATGTGGATAGCCAGACCCACCCATCTCTCTGGCTATCTGTAAAACCTGTCCCTGGAATGCCCTAATAAGACATGTGGCACTACAAGTCTTGGAGCAGATATTCAGGCTTCCACAACTTTCGGAATACATACCCTCTGCCATGTTACATAGTACATAATGATGTGCTCGTCACCTATATGACCAATCCATCTTTTGGACTGGGTGTCATTAGTAGTACTTATATGGTCACAGTTACGTATGTCATGATATTACTTTTAAAAAAGATAGTCAGGTATTTAAAGTTTTTTGAATGAATGTTAAGTCTGCCAAGTCAGGAGCTTGGCAACTTATCCATACTAAAGGATCTGTAGAAGAATGTAACATGGTCAAATTTGACCCATGAAAACACATTTAAAAATCTGAATCACAATAAAATCCACTGATCATCTACTTTCCATAAATTATTAGCAAATTGGTTTAATTACACCTATCCAAAAAATTTACCAGCCTCCTCCATAGCCCCTCTAGCTGTCCTAACCATCGCCAAGATAGGTGTCTTTTCTACCATTGTAAGTAGAAGTCATCTTTAATCAATTTGCTCCTAATTTAGACAAAATAGCTGGAACGTTTATCACACAAACTGTACATGTGAGGTCTGCCTATTTTACAACAGGTGTAATATGTAGTTATGAAACGTCCATTTTTTTTATTTGCCTGGACTACACTACTTCTTTATTTTCGTAGGTATTAGTACATGATGATGTGGTCTACACCTATAGGACCCATCCATCTCTTGGACTGTCATTAACAGTACTTGTTTGGCAACAACTATCTAATCACATCTCAATATTACTTTTAAAAATAAAGTCGGTCGGGCATATAAAGTTTAACGTTACATTTCCTGGCTTCCCAAGGGAACTCCAGTATCAATCTGCACAGATCCTCAGTATACCAGGTTTCTCCCTGGGCAGTCCGTGTCTGCACTGGGCCCACAAGGGATTGCACTTCAGCAGTTCCCATTGCGATCCCTGACTCTCCTGAGACCTCCGCCTGCAAGTCCTCTTTAGCTGCTCACTAACCTGCACCAGCTGGCTCCTCAGCTTCTTGATGCCATCCACCTGCGCTGCCTCTCCAATAAGATCCATCAGTTGTTCCCGGGCCTTCTGCTGCTGCCGCTCCGCTCACACAGCTCCGCACCACTTCAGGAGTCTTCATGCATCCGCTGATCCACAAGCAAAAGCTGCATGCAGTGTGCAACGTATATTCTTGGAGCCGCCAATCCACCGCAACCAACACTGTGCAACCGCCAACCGTTCCTCCCGGACGACTGCTTGCACTCTAGCACCGTATGTGATGGGGGTACTCACTCTACTTGCTTCTCAGTTACATTGAGGTAGGCACAGGAGGCACTTTGAATACAAAGTCCAGCCTGCTTTATTTAAACTGCATAAAGCATGCCACCAGTATACGAGATAAATGGCATTTCAGTGCAGGAAAACAACATATGCATTTTCCCCATGGCATTTTAGTTTTAGCTCAGTACGTCGCAGGATCAAGTCTTCTTGCAAGAAGACCAAAGTCAGTATATTTAACCCCCTCACAACACATACAGACCATGTGCCAAACAAACTGACACAATTTTAAAAGCCTGAGACACACCCATGGGCAGAAGTATGTGGATAGCCAGACCCACCCATCTCTCTGGCTATCTGTAAAACCTGTCCCTGGAATGCCCTAATAAGACTTGTGGCACTACAAGTCTTAGAGCAGATATTCAGGCTTCCACAACTTTCGGAATACATACCCTCTGCCATGTTACATAGTACATAATGATGTGCTCGTCACCTATATGACCAATCCATCTTTTGGACTGGGTGTCATTAGTAGTACTTATATGGTCACAGTTACGTATGTCATGATATTACTTTTAAAAAAGATAGTCAGGTATTTAAAGTTTTTTGAATGAATGTTAAGTCTGCCAAGTCAGGAGCTTGGCAACTTATCCATACTAAAGGATCTGTAGAAGAATGTAACATGGTCAAATTTGACCCATGAAAACACATTTAAAAATCTGCATCACAATAAAATGCACTGATCATCTACTTTCCATAAATTATTAGCAAATTGGTTTAATTACACCTATCCAAAAAATTTACCAGCCTCCTCCATAGCCCCTCTAGCTGTCCTAACCATCGCCAAGATAGGTGTCTTTTCTACCATTGTAAGTAGAAGTCATCTTTAATCAATTTGCTCCTAATTTAGACAAAATAGCTGGAACGTTTATCACACAAACTGTACATGTGAGGTCTGCCTATTTTACAAAAGGTGTAATATGTAGTTATGAAACGTCCATTTTTTTATTTGACTGGACTACACTACTTCTTTATTTTCGTAGGTATTAGTACATGATGATGTGGTCTACACCTATAGGACCCATCCATCTCTAGGACTGTCATTAACAGTACTTGTTTGGCAACAACTGTCTAATCACATCTCAATATTACTTTTAAAAATAAAGTCGGTCGGGCATATAAAGTTTAACGTTACATTTCCTGGCTTCCCAAGGGAACTCCAGTATCAATCTGCACAGATCCTCAGTATACCAGGTTTCTCCCTGGGCAGTCCGTGTCTGCACTGGGCCCACAAGGGATTGCACTTCAGCAGTTCCCATTGCGATCCCTGACTCTCCTGAGACCTCCGCCTGCAAGTCCTCTTTAGCTGCTCACTAACCTGCACCAGCTGGCTCCTCAGCTTCTTGATGCCATCCACCTGCGCTGCCTCTCCAATAAGATCCATCAGTTGTTCCCGGGCCTTCTGCTGCTGCCGCTCCGCTCACACAGCTCCGCACCACTTCAGGAGTCTTCATGCATCCGCTGATCCACAAGCAAAAGCTGCATGCAGTGTGCAACGTATATTCTTGGAGCCGCCAATCCACCGCAACCAACACTGTGCAACCGCCAACCGTTCCTCCCGGACGACTGCTTGCACTCTAGCACCGTATGTGATGGGGGTACTCACTCTACTTGCTTCTTAGTTACATTGAGGTAGGCACAGGAGGCACTTTGAATACAAAGTCCAGCCTGCTTTATTTAAACTGCATAAAGCATGCCACCAGTATACGAGATAAATGGCATTTCAGTGCAGGAAAACAACATATGCATTTTCCCCATGGCATTTTAGTTTTAGCTCAGTACGTCGCAGGATCAAGTCTTCTTGCAAGAAGACCAAAGTCAGTATATTTAACCCCCTCACAACACATACAGACCATGTGCCAAACAAACTGACACAATTTTAAAAGCCTGAGACACACCCATGGGCAGAAGTATGTGGATAGCCAGACCCACCCATCTCTCTGGCTATCTGTAAAACCTGTCCCTGGAATGCCCTAATAAGACTTGTGGCACTACAAGTCTTAGAGCAGATATTCAGGCTTCCACAACTTTCGGAATACATACCCTCTGCCATGTTACATAGTACATAATGATGTGCTCGTCACCTATATGACCAATCCATCTTTTGGACTGGGTGTCATTAGTAGTACTTATATGGTCACAGTTATGTATGTCATGATATTACTTTTAAAAAAGATAGTCAGGTATTTAAAGTTTTTTGAATGAATGTTAAGTCTGCCAAGTCAGGAGCTTGGCAACTTATCAATACTAAAGGATCTGTAGAAGAATGTAACATGGTCAAATTTGACCCATGAAAACACATTTAAAAATCTGCATCACAATAAAATGCACTGATCATCTACTTTCCATAAATTATTAGCAAATTGGTTTAATTACACCTATCCAAAAAATTTACCAGCCTCCTCCATAGCCCCTCTAGCTGTCCTAACCATCGCCAAGATAGGTGTCTTTTCTACCATTGTAAGTAGAAGTCATCTTTAATCAATTTGCTCCTAATTTAGACAAAATAGCTGGAACGTTTATCACACAAACTGTACATGTGAGGTCTGCCTATTTTACAACAGGTGTAATATGTAGTTATGAAACGTCCATTTTTTTTTATTTGCCTGGACTACACTACTTCTTTATTTTCGTAGGTATTAGTACATGATGATGTGGTCTACACCTATAGGACCCATCCATCTCTTGGACTGTCATTAACAGTACTTGTTTGGCAACAACTATCTAATCACATCTCAATATTACTTTTAAAAATAAAGTCGGTCGGGCATATAAAGTTTAACGTTACATTTCCTGGCTTCCCAAGGGAACTCCAGTATCAATCTGCACAGATCCTCAGTATACCAGGTTTCTCCCTGGGCAGTCCGTGTCTGCACTGGGCCCACAAGGGATTGCACTTCAGCAGTTCCCATTGCGATCCCTGACTCTCCTGAGACCTCCGCCTGCAAGTCCTCTTTAGCTGCTCACTAACCTGCACCAGCTGGCTCCTCAGCTTCTTGATGCCATCCACCTGCGCTGCCTCTCCAATAAGATGCATCAGTTGTTCCCGGGCCTTCTGCTGCTGCCGCTCCGCTCACACAGCTCCGCACCACTTCAGGAGTCTTCATGCATCCGCTGATCCACAAGCAAAAGCTGCATGCAGTGTGCAACGTATATTCTTGGAGCCGCCAATCCACCGCAACCAACACTGTGCAACCGCCAACCGTTCCTCCCGGACGACTGCTTGCACTCTAGCACCGTATGTGATGGGGGTACTCACTCTACTTGCTTCTCAGTTACATTGAGGTAGGCACAGGAGGCACTTTGAATACAAAGTCCAGCCTGCTTTATTTAAACTGCATAAAGCATGCCACCAGTATACGAGATAAATGGCATTTCAGTGCAGGAAAACAACATATGCATTTTCCCCATGGCATTTTAGTTTTAGCTCAGTACGTCGCAGGATCAAGTCTTCTTGCAAGAAGACCAAAGTCAGTATATTTAACCCCCTCACAACACATACAGACCATGTGCCAAACAAACGGACACAATTTTAAAAGACTGAGACACATCCATGGGCAGAAGTATGTGGATAGCCAGACCCACCCATCTCTCTGGCTATCTGTAAAACCTGTCCCTGGAATGCCCTAATAAGACTTGTGGCACTACAAGTCTTAGAGCAGATATTCAGGCTTCCACAACTTTCGGAATACATACCCTCTGCCATGTTACATAGTACATAATGATGTGCTCGTCACCTATATGACCAATCCATCTTTTGGACTGGGTGTCATTAGTAGTACTTATATGGTCACAGTTATGTATGTCATGATATTACTTTTAAAAAAGATAGTCAGGTATTTAAAGTTTTTTGAATGAATGTTAAGTCTGCCAAGTCAGGAGCTTGGCAACTTATCCATACTAAAGGATCTGTAGAAGAATATAACATGGTCAAATTTGACCCATGAAAACACATTTAAAAATCTGCATCACAATAAAATGCACTGATCATCTACTTTCCATAAATTATTAGCAAATTGGTTTAATTACACCTATCCAAAAAATTTACCAGCCTCCTCCATAGCCCCTCTAGCTGTCCTAACCATCGCCAAGATAGGTGTCTTTTCTACCATTGTAAGTAGAAGTCATCTTTAATCAATTTGCTCCTAATTTAGACAAAATAGCTGGAACGTTTATCACACAAACTGTACATGTGAGGTCTGCCTATTTTACAAAAGGTGTAATATGTAGTTATGAAACGTCCATTTTTTTTATTTGACTGGACTACACTACTTCTTTATTTTCGTAGGTATTAGTACATGATGATGTGGTCTACACCTATAGGACCCATCCATCTCTAGGACTGTCATTAACAGTACTTGTTTGGCAACAACTGTCTAATCACATCTCAATATTACTTTTAAAAATAAAGTCGGTCGGGCATATAAAGTTTAACGTTACATTTCCTGGCTTCCCAAGGGAACTCCAGTATCAATCTGCACAGATCCTCAGTATACCAGGTTTCTCCCTGGGCAGTCCGTGTCTGCACTGGGCCCACAAGGGATTGCACTTCAGCAGTTCCCATTGCGATCCCTGACTCTCCTGAGACCTCCGCCTGCAAGTCCTCTTTAGCTGCTCACTAACCTGCACCAGCTGGCTCCTCAGCTTCTTGATGCCATCCACCTGCGCTGCCTCTCCAATAAGATCCATCAGTTGTTCCCGGGCCTTCTGCTGCTGCCGCTCCGCTCACACAGCTCCGCACCACTTCAGGAGTCTTCATGCATCCGCTGATCCACAAGCAAAAGCTGCATGCAGTGTGCAACGTATATTCTTGGAGCCGCCAATCCACCGCAACCAACACTGTGCAACCGCCAACCGTTCCTCCCGGACGACTGCTTGCACTCTAGCACCGTATGTGATGGGGGTACTCACTCTACTTGCTTCTCAGTTACATTGAGGTAGGCACAGGAGGCACTTTGAATACAAAGTCCAGCCTGCTTTATTTAAACTGCATAAAGCATGCCACCAGTATACGAGATAAATGGCATTTCAGTGCAGGAAAACAACATATGCATTTTCCCCATGGCATTTTAGTTTTAGCTCAGTACGTCGCAGGATCAAGTCTTCTTGCAAGAAGACCAAAGTCAGTATATTTAACCCCCTCACAACACATACAGACCATGTGCCAAACAAACTGACACAATTTTAAAAGCCTGAGACACACCCATGGGCAGAAGTATGTGGATAGCCAGACCCACCCATCTCTCTGGCTATCTGTAAAACCTGTCCCTGGAATGCCCTAATAAGACTTGTGGCACTACAAGTCTTAGAGCAGATATTCAGGCTTCCACAACTTTCGGAATACATACCCTCTGCCATGTTACATAGTACATAATGATGTGCTCGTCACCTATATGACCAATCCATCTTTTGGACTGGGTGTCATTAGTAGTACTTATATGGTCACAGTTACGTATGTCATGATATTACTTTTAAAAAAGATAGTCAGGTATTTAAAGTTTTTTGAATGAATGTTAAGTCTGCCAAGTCAGGAGCTTGGCAACTTATCCATACTAAAGGATCTGTAGAAGAATGTAACATGGTCAAATTTGACCCATGAAAACACATTTAAAAATCTGCATCACAATAAAATGCACTGATCATCTACTTTCCATAAATTATTAGCAAATTGGTTTAATTACACCTATCCAAAAAATTTACCAGCCTCCTCCATAGCCCCTCTAGCTGTCCTAACCATCGCCAAGATAGGTGTCTTTTCTACCATTGTAAGTAGAAGTCATCTTTAATCAATTTGCTCCTAATTTAGACAAAATAGCTGGAACGTTTATCACACAAACTGTACATGTGAGGTCTGCCTATTTTACAAAAGGTGTAATATGTAGTTATGAAACGTCCATTTTTTTTATTTGACTGGACTACACTACTTCTTTATTTTCGTAGGTATTAGTACATGATGATGTGGTCTACACCTATAGGACCCATCCATCTCTAGGACTGTCATTAACAGTACTTGTTTGGCAACAACTGTCTAATCACATCTCAATATTACTTTTAAAAATAAAGTCGGTCGGGCATATAAAGTTTAACGTTACATTTCCTGGCTTCCCAAGGGAACTCCAGTATCAATCTGCACAGATCCTCAGTATACCAGGTTTCTCCCTGGGCAGTCCGTGTCTGCACTGGGCCCACAAGGGATTGCACTTCAGCAGTTCCCATTGCGATCCCTGACTCTCCTGAGACCTCCGCCTGCAAGTCCTCTTTAGCTGCTCACTAACCTGCACCAGCTGGCTCCTCAGCTTCTTGATGCCATCCACCTGCGCTGCCTCTCCAATAAGATCCATCAGTTGTTCCCGGGCCTTCTGCTGCTGCCG
This sequence comes from Anomaloglossus baeobatrachus, assembly GCF_048569485.1. Classification (NCBI taxonomy): domain Eukaryota; kingdom Metazoa; phylum Chordata; class Amphibia; order Anura; family Aromobatidae; genus Anomaloglossus; species Anomaloglossus baeobatrachus. The sequence continues at coordinate 110,679,452 of NC_134354.1, read as the reverse complement.
CTCCGCTCACACAGCTCCGCACCACTTCAGGAGTCTTCATGCATCCGCTGATCCACAAGCAAAAGCTGCATGCAGTGTGCAACGTATATTCTTGGAGCCGCCAATCCACCGCAACCAACACTGTGCAACCGCCAACCGTTCCTCCCGGACGACTGCTTGCACTCTAGCACCGTATGTGATGGGGGTACTCACTCTACTTGCTTCTCAGTTACATTGAGGTAGGCACAGGAGGCACTTTGAATACAAAGTCCAGCCTGCTTTATTTAAACTGCATAAAGCATGCCACCAGTATACGAGATAAATGGCATTTCAGTGCAGGAAAACAACATATGCATTTTCCCCATGGCATTTTAGTTTTAGCTCAGTACGTCGCAGGATCAAGTCTTCTTGCAAGAAGACCAAAGTCAGTATATTTAACCCCCTCACAACACATACAGACCATGTGCCAAACAAACTGACACAATTTTAAAAGCCTGAGACACACCCATGGGCAGAAGTATGTGGATAGCCAGACCCACCCATCTCTCTGGCTATCTGTAAAACCTGTCCCTGGAATGCCCTAATAAGACTTGTGGCACTACAAGTCTTAGAGCAGATATTCAGGCTTCCACAACTTTCGGAATACATACCCTCTGCCATGTTACATAGTACATAATGATGTGCTCGTCACCTATATGACCAATCCATCTTTTGGACTGGGTGTCATTAGTAGTACTTATATGGTCACAGTTATGTATGTCATGATATTACTTTTAAAAAAGATAGTCAGGTATTTAAAGTTTTTTGAATGAATGTTAAGTCTGCCAAGTCAGGAGCTTGGCAACTTATCCATACTAAAGGATCTGTAGAAGAATGTAACATGGTCAAATTTGACCCATGAAAACACATTTAAAAATCTGCATCACAATAAAATGCACTGATCATCTACTTTCCATAAATTATTAGCAAATTGGTTTAATTACACCTATCCAAAAAATTTACCAGCCTCCTCCATAGCCCCTCTAGCTGTCCTAACCATCGCCAAGATAGGTGTCTTTTCTACCATTGTAAGTAGAAGTCATCTTTAATCAATTTGCTCCTAATTTAGACAAAATAGCTGGAACGTTTATCACACAAACTGTACATGTGAGGTCTGCCTATATTACAACAGGTGTAATATGTAGTTATGAAACGTCCATCTTTTTTATTTGCCTGGACTACACTACTTCTTTATTTTCGTAGGTATTAGTACATGATGATGTGGTCTACACCTATAGGACCCATCCATCTCTTGGACTGTCATTAACAGTACTTGTTTGGCAACAACTATCTAATCACATCTCAATATTACTTTTAAAAATAAAGTCGGTCGGGCATATAAAGTTTAACGTTACATTTCCTGGCTTCCCAAGGGAACTCCAGTATCAATCTGCACAGATCCTCAGTATACCAGGTTTCTCCCTGGGCAGTCCGTGTCTGCACTGGGCACACAAGGGATTGCACTTCAGCAGTTCCCATTGCGATCCCTGACTCTCCTGAGACCTCCGCCTGCAAGTCCTCTTTAGCTGCTCACTAACCTGCACCAGCTGGCTCCTCAGCTTCTTGATGCCATCCACCTGCGCTGCCTCTCCAATAAGATCCATCAGTTGTTCCCGGGCCTTCTGCTGCTGCCGCTCCGCTCACACAGCTCCGCACCACTTCAGGAGTCTTCATGCATCCGCTGATCCACAAGCAAAAGCTGCATGCAGTGTGCAACGTATATTCTTGGAGCCGCCAATCCACCGCATCCAACACTGTGCAACCGCCAACCGTTCCTCCCGGACGACTGCTTGCACTCTAGCACCGTATGTGATGGGGGTACTCACTCTACTTGCTTCTCAGTTACATTGAGGTAGGCACAGGAGGCACTTTGAATACAAAGTCCAGCCTGCTTTATTTAAACTGCATAAAGCATGCCACCAGTATACGAGATAAATGGCATTTCAGTGCAGGAAAACAACATATGCATTTTCCCCATGGCATTTTAGTTTTAGCTCAGTACGTCGCAGGATCAAGTCTTCTTGCAAGAAGACCAAAGTCAGTATATTTAACCCCCTCACAACACATACAGACCATGTGCCAAACAAACTGACACAATTTTAAAAGCCTGAGACACACCCATGGGCAGAAGTATGTGGATAGCCAGACCCACCCATCTCTCTGGCTATCTGTAAAACCTGTCCCTGGAATGCCCTAATAAGACTTGTGGCACTACAAGTCTTAGAGCAGATATTCAGGCTTCCACAACTTTTGGAATACATACCCTCTTCGATGTTACATAGTACATAATGATGTGCTCGTCACCTATATGACCAATCCATCTTTTGGACTGGGTATCAATAGTAGTACTTATATGGTCACAGTTACGTATGTCATGATATTACTTTTAAAAAAGATAGTCAGGTATTTAAAGTTTTTTGAATGAATGTTAAGTCTGCCAAGTCAGGAGCTTGGCAACTTATCCATACTAAAGGATCTGTAGAAGAATGTAACATGGTCAAATTTGACCCATGAAAACACATTTAAAAATCTGCATCACAATAAAATGCACTGATCATCTACTTTCCATAAATTATTAGCAAATTGGTTTAATTACACCTATCCAAAAAATTTACCAGCCTCCTCCATAGCCCCTCTAGCTGTCCTAACCATCGCCAAGATAGGTGTCTTTTCTACCATTGTAAGTAGAAGTCATCTTTAATCAATTTGCTCCTAATTTAGACAAAATAGCTGGAAGGTTTATCACACAAACTGTACATGTGAGGTCTGCCTATATTACAACAGGTGTAATATGTAGTTATGAAACGTCCATCTTTTTTATTTGCCTGGACTACACTACTTCTTTATTTTCGTAGGTATTAGTACATGATGATGTGGTCTACACCTATAGGACCCATCCATCTCTTGGACTGTCATTAACAGTACTTGTTTGGAAACAACTATCTAATCACATCTCAATATTACTTTTAAAAATAAAGTCGGTCGGGCATATAAAGTTTAACGTTACATTTCCTGGCTTCCCAAGGGAACTCCAGTATCAATCTGCACAGATCCTCAGTATACCAGGTTTCTCCCTGGGCAGTCCGTGTCTGCACTGGGCCCACAAGGGATTGCACTTCAGCAGTTCCCATTGCGATCCCTGACTCTCCTGAGACCTCCGCCTGCAAGTCCTCTTTAGCTGCTCACTAACCTGCACCAGCTGGCTCCTCAGCTTCTTGATGCCATCCACCTGCGCTGCCTCTCCAATAAGATCCATCAGTTGTTCCCGGGCCTTCTGCTGCTGCCGCTCCGCTCACACAGCTCCGCACCACTTCAGGAGTCTTCATGCATCCGCTGATCCACAAGCAAAAGCTGCATGCAGTGTGCAACGTATATTCTTGGAGCCGCCAATCCACCGCAACCAACACTGTGCAACCGCCAACCGTTCCTCCCGGACGACTGCTTGCACTCTAGCACCGTATGTGATGGGGGTACTCACTCTACTTGCTTCTCAGTTACATTGAGGTAGGCACAGGAGGCACTTTGAATACAAAGTCCAGCCTGCTTTATTTAAACTGCATAAAGCATGCCACCAGTATACGAGATAAATGGCATTTCAGTGCAGGAAAACAACATATGCATTTTCCCCATGGCATTTTAGTTTTAGCTCAGTACGTCGCAGGATCAAGTCTTCTTGCAAGAAGACCAAAGTCAGTATATTTAACCCCCTCACAACACATACAGACCATGTGCCAAACAAACTGACACAATTTTAAAAGCCTGAGACACACCCATGGGCAGAAGTATGTGGATAGCCAGACCCACCCATCTCTCTGGCTATCTGTAAAACCTGTCCCTGGAATGCCCTAATAAGACTTGTGGCACTACAAGTCTTAGAGCAAATATATTCAGGCTTCCACAACTTTCGGAATACATACCCTCTGCCATGTTACATAGTACATAATGATGTGCTCGTCACCTATATGACCAATCCATCTTTTGGACTGGGTGTCATTAGTAGTACTTATATGGTCACAGTTACATATGTCATGATATTACTTTTAAAAAAGATAGTCAGGTATTTAAAGTTTTTTGAATGAATGTTAAGTCTGCCAAGTCAGGAGCTTGGCAACTTATCCATACTAAAGGATCTGTAGAAGAATGTAACATGGTCAAATTTGACCCATGAAAACACATTTAAAAATCTGCATCACAATAAAATGCACTGATCATCTACTTTCCATAAATTATTAGCAAATTGGTTTAATTACACCTATCCAAAAAATTTACCAGCCTCCTCCATAGCCCCTCTAGCTGTCCTAACCATCGCCAAGATAGGTGTCTTTTCTACCATTGTAAGTAGAAGTCATCTTTAATCAATTTGCTCCTAATTTAGACAAAATAGCTGGAACGTTTATCACACAAACTGTACATGTGAGGTCTGCCTATATTACAACAGGTGTAATATGTAGTTATGAAACGTCCATCTTTTTTATTTGCCTGGACTACACTACTTCTTTATTTTCGTAGGTATTAGTACATGATGATGTGGTCTACACCTATAGGACCCATCCATCTCTTGGACTGTCATTAACAGTACTTGTTTGGCAACAACTATCTAATCACATCTCAATATTACTTTTAAAAATAAAGTCGGTCGGGCATATAAAGTTTAACGTTACATTTCCTGGCTTCCCAAGGGAACTCCAGTATCAATCTGCACAGATCCTCAGTATACCAGGTTTCTCCCTGGGCAGTCCGTGTCTGCACTGGGCACACAAGGGATTGCACTTCAGCAGTTCCCATTGCGATCCCTGACTCTCCTGAGACCTCCGCCTGCAAGTCCTCTTTAGCTGCTCACTAACCTGCACCAGCTGGCTCCTCAGCTTCTTGATGCCATCCACCTGCGCTGCCTCTCCAATAAGATCCATCAGTTGTTCCCGGGCCTTCTGCTGCTGCCGCTCCGCTCACACAGCTCCGCACCACTTCAGGAGTCTTCATGCATCCGCTGATCCACAAGCAAAAGCTGCATGCAGTGTGCAACGTATATTCTTGGAGCCGCCAATCCACCGCAACCAACACTGTGCAACCGCCAACCGTTCCTCCCGGACGACTGCTTGCACTCTAGCACCGTATGTGATGGGGGTACTCACTCTACTTGCTTCTCAGTTACATTGAGGTAGGCACAGGACGCACTTTGAATACAAAGTCCAGCCTGCTTTATTTAAACTGCATAAAGCATGCCACCAGTATACGAGATAAATGGCATTTCAGTGCAGGAAAACAACATATGCATTTTCCCCATGGCATTTTAGTTTTAGCTCAGTACGTCGCAGGATCAAGTCTTCTTGCAAGAAGACCAAAGTCAGTATATTTAACCCCCTCACAACACATACAGACCATGTGCCAAACAAACTGACACAATTTTAAAAGCCTGAGACACACCCATGGGCAGAAGTATGTGGATAGCCAGACCCACCCATCTCTCTGGCTATCTGTAAAACCTGTCCCTGGAATGCCCTAATAAGACTTGTGGCACTACAAGTCTTAGAGCAGATATTCAGGCTTCCACAACTTTTGGAATACATACCCTCTTCGATGTTACATAGTACATAATGATGTGCTCGTCACCTATATGACCAATCCATCTTTTGGACTGGGTATCATTAGTAGTACTTATATGGTCACAGTTACGTATGTCATGATATTACTTTTAAAAAAGATAGTCAGGTATTTAAAGTTTTTTGAATGAATGTTAAGTCTGCCAAGTCAGGAGCTTGGCAACTTATCCATACTAAAGGATCTGTAGAAGAATGTAACATGGTCAAATTTGACCCATGAAAACACATTTAAAAATCTGCATCACAATAAAATGCACTGATCATCTACTTTCCATAAATTATTAGCAAATTGGTTTAATTACACCTATCCAAAAAATTTACCAGCCTCCTCCATAGCCCCTCTAGCTGTCCTAACCATCGCCAAGATAGGTGTCTTTTCTACCATTGTAAGTAGAAGTCATCTTTAATCAATTTGCTCCTAATTTAGACAAAATAGCTGGAAGGTTTATCACACAAACTGTACATGTGAGGTCTGCCTATATTACAACAGGTGTAATATGTAGTTATGAAACGTCCATCTTTTTTATTTGCCTGGACTACACTACTTCTTTATTTTCGTAGGTATTAGTACATGATGATGTGGTCTACACCTATAGGACCCATCCATCTCTTGGACTGTCATTAACAGTACTTGTTTGGCAACAACTATCTAATCACATCTCAATATTACTTTTAAAAATAAAGTCGGTCGGGCATATAAAGTTTAACGTTACATTTCCTGGCTTCCCAAGGGAACTCCAGTATCAATCTGCACAGATCCTCAGTATACCAGGTTTCTCCCTGGGAAGTCCGTGTCTGCACTGGGCCCACAAGGGATTGCACTTCAGCAGTTCCCATTGCGATCCCTGACTCTCCTGAGACCTCCGCCTGCAAGTCCTCTTTAGCTGCTCACTAACCTGCACCAGCTGGCTCCTCAGCTTCTTGATGCCATCCACCTGCGCTGCCTCTCCAATAGGATCCATCAGTTGTTCCCGGGCCTTCTGCTGCTGCCGCTCCGCTCACACAGCTCCGCACCACTTCAGGAGTCTTCATGCATCCGCTGATCCACAAGCAAAAGCTGCATGCAGTGTGCAACGTATATTCTTGGAGCCGCCAATCCACCGCAACCAACACTGTGCAACCGCCAACCGTTCCTCCCGGACGACTGCTTGCACTCTAGCACCGTATGTGATGGGGGTACTCACTCTACTTGCTTCTCAGTTACATTGAGGTAGGCACAGGAGGCACTTTGAATACAAAGTCCAGCCTGCTTTATTTAAACTGCATAAAGCATGCCACCAGTATACGAGATAAATGGCATTTCAGTGCAGGAAAACAACATATGCATTTTCCCCATGGCATTTTAGTTTTAGCTCAGTACGTCGCAGGATCAAGTCTTCTTGCAAGAAGACCAAAGTCAGTATATTTAACCCCCTCACAACACATACAGACCATGTGCCAAACAAACTGACACAATTTTAAAAGCCTGAGACACACCCATGGGCAGAAGTATGTGGATAGCCAGACCCACCCATCTCTCTGGCTGTCTGTAAAACCTGTCCCTGGAATGCCCTAATAAGACTTGTGGCACTACAAGTCTTAGAGCAGATATTCAGGCTTCCACAAATTTTGGAATACATACCCTCTTCGATGTTACATAGTACATAATGATGTGCTCGTCACCTATATGACCAATCCATCTTTTGGACTGGGTATCATTAGTAGTACTTATATGGTCACAGTTACGTATGTCATGATATTACTTTTAAAAAAGATAGTCAGGTATTTAAAGTTTTTTGAATGAATGTTAAGTCTGCCAAGTCAGGAGCTTGGCAACTTATCCATACTAAAGGATCTGTAGAAGAATGTAACGTGGTCAAATTTGACCCATGAAAACACATTTAAAAATCTGCATCACAATAAAATGCACTGATCATCTACTTTCCATAAATTATTAGCAAATTGGTTTAATTACACCTATCCAAAAAATTTACCAGCCTCCTCCATAGCCCCTCTAGCTGTCCTAACCATCGCCAAGATAGGTGTCTTTTCTACCATTGTAAGTAGAAGTCATCTTTAATCAATTTGCTCCTAATTTAGACAAAATAGCTGGAACGTTTATCACACAAACTGTACATGTGAGGTCTGCCTATTTTACAACAGGTATAATATGTAGTTATGAAACGTCCATTTTTTTTATTTGCCTGGACTACACTACTTCTTTATTTTCGTAGGTATTAGTACATGATGATGTGGTCTACACCTATAGGACCCATCCATCTCTTGGACTGTCATTAACAGTACTTGTTTGGCAACAACTATCTAATCACATCTCAATATTACTTTTAAAAATAAAGTCGGTCGGGCATATAAAGTTTAACGTTACATTTCCTGGCTTCCCAAGGGAACTCCAGTATCAATCTGCACAGATCCTCAGTATACCAGGTTTCTCCCTGGGCAGTCCGTGTCTGCACTGGGCCCACAAGGGATTGCACTTCAGCAGTTCCCATTGCGATCCCTGACTCTCCTGAGACCTCCGCCTGCAAGTCCTCTTTAGCTGCTCACTAACCTGCACCAGCTGGCTCCTCAGCTTCTTGATGCCATCCACCTGCGCTGCCTCTCCAATAAGATCCATCAGTTGTTCCCGGGCCTTCTGCTGCTGCCGCTCCGCTCACACAGCTCCGCACCACTTCAGGAGTCTTCATGCATCCGCTGATCCACAAGCAAAAGCTGCATGCAGTGTGCAATGTATATTCTTGGAGCCGCCAATCCACCGCAACCAACACTGTGCAACCGCCAACCGTTCCTCCCGGACGACTGCTTGCACTCTAGCACCGTATGTGATGGGGGTACTCACTCTACTTGCTTCTCAGTTACATTGAGGTAGGCACAGGAGGCACTTTGAATACAAAGTCCAGCCTGCTTTATTTAAACTGCATAAAGCATGCCACCAGTATACGAGATAAATGGCATTTCAGTGCAGGAAAACAACATATGCATTTTCCCCATGGCATTTTAGTTTTAGCTCAGTACGTCGCAGGATCAAGTCTTCTTGCAAGAAGACCAAAGTCAGTATATTTAACCCCCTCACAACACATACAGACCATGTGCCAAACAAACTGACACAATTTTAAAAGCCTGAGACACACCCATGGGCAGAAGTATGTGGATAGCCAGACCCACCCATCTCTCTGGCTATCTGTAAAACCTGTCCCTGGAATGCCCTAATAAGACTTGTGGCACTACAAGTCTTAGAGCAGATATTCAGGCTTCCACAACTTTTGGAATACATACCCTCTTTGATGTTACATAGTAGATAATGATGTGCTCGTCACCTATATGACCAATCCATCTTTTGGACTGGGTATCATTAGTAGTACTTATATGGTCACAGTTACGTATGTCATGATATTACTTTTAAAAAAGATAGTCAGGTATTTAAAGTTTTTTGAATGAATGTTAAGTCTGCCAAGTCAGGAGCTTGGCAACTTATCCATACTAAAGGATCTGTAGAAGAATGTAACATGGTCAAATTTGACCCATGAAAACACATTTAAAAATCTGCATCACAATAAAATGCACTGATCATCTACTTTCCATAAATTATTAGCAAATTGGTTTAATTACACCTATCCAAAAAATTTACCAGCCTCCTCCATAGCCCCTCTAGCTGTCCTAACCATCGCCAAGATAGGTGTCTTTTCTACCATTGTAAGTAGAAGTCATCTTTAATCAATTTGCTCCTAATTTAGACAAAATAGCTGGAAGGTTTATCACACAAACTGTACATGTGAGGTCTGCCTATTTTACAACAGGTATAATATGTAGTTATGAAACGTCCATTTTTTTTATTTGCCTGGACTACACTACTTCTTTATTTTCGTAGGTATTAGTACATGATGATGTGGTCTACACCTATAGGACCCATCCATCTCTTGGACTGTCATTAACAGTACTTGTTTGGCAACAACTATCTAATCACATCTCAATATTACTTTTAAAATTAAAGTCGGTCGGGCATATAAAGTTTAACGTTACATTTCCTGGCTTCCCAAGGGAACTCCAGTATCAATCTGCACAGATCCTCAGTATACCAGGTTTCTCCCTGGGCAGTCCGTGTCTGCACTGGGCCCACAAGGGATTGCACTTCAGCAGTTCCCATTGCGATCCCTGACTCTCCTGAGACCTCCGCCTGCAAGTCCTCTTTAGCTGCTCACTAACCTGCACCAGCTGGCTCCTCAGCTTCTTGATGCCATCCACCTGCGCTGCCTCTCCAATAAGATCCATCAGTTGTTCCCGGGCCTTCTGCTGCTGCCGCTCCGCTCACACAGCTCCGCACCACTTCAGGAGTCTTCATGCATCCGCTGATCCACAAGCAAAAGCTGCATGCAGTGTGCAACGTATATTCTTGGAGCCGCCAATCCACCGCAACCAACACTGTGCAACCGCCAACCGTTCCTCCCGGACGACTGCTTGCACTCTAGCACCGTATGTGATGGGGGTACTCACTCTACTTGCTTCTCAGTTACATTGAGGTAGGCACAGGAGGCACTTTGAATACAAAGTCCAGCCTGCTTTATTTAAACTGCATAAAGCATGCCACCAGTATACGAGATAAATGGCATTTCAGTGCAGGAAAACAACATATGCATTTTCCCCATGGCATTTTAGTTTTAGCTCAGTACGTCGCAGGATCAAGTCTTCTTGCAAGAAGACCAAAGTCAGTATATTTAACCCCCTCACAACACATACAGACCATGTGCCAAACAAACTGACACAATTTTAAAAGCCTGAGACACACCCATGGGCAGAAGTATGTGGATAGCCAGACCCACCCATCTCTCTGGCTATCTGTAAAACCTGTCCCTGGAATGCCCTAATAAGACTTGTGGCACTACAAGTCTTAGAGCAGATATTCAGGCTTCCACAACTTTTGGAATACATACCCTCTTCGATGTTACATAGTACATAATGATGTGCTCGTCACCTATATGACCAATCCATCTTTTGGACTGGGTATCATTAGTAGTACTTATATGGTCACAGTTACGTATGTCATGATATTACTTTTAAAAAAGATAGTCAGGTATTTAAAGTTTTTTGAATGAATGTTAAGTCTGCCAAGTCAGGAGTTTGGCAACTTATCCATACTAAAGGATCTGTAGAAGAATGTAACATGGTCAAATTTGACCCATGAAAACACGTTTAAAAATCTGCATCACAATAAAATGCACTGATCATCTACTTTCCATAAATTATTAGCAAATTGGTTTAATTACACCTATCCAAAAAATTTACCAGCCTCCTCCATAGCCCCTCTAGCTGTCCTAACCATCGCCAAGATAGGTGTCTTTTCTACCATTGTAAGTAGAAGTCATCTTTAATCAATTTGCTCCTAATTTAGACAAAATAGCTGGAACGTTTATCACACAAACTGTACATGTGAGGTCTGCCTATTTTACAACAGGTGTAATATGTAGTTATGAAACATCCATTTTTTTATTTGCCTGGACTACACTACTTCTTAATTTTCGTAGGTATTAGTACATGATGATGTGGTCTACACCTATAGGACCCATCCATCTCTTGGACTGTCATTAACAGTACATGTTTGGCAACAACTATCTAATCACATCTCAATATTACTTTTAAAAATATAGTCGGTCGGGCATATAAAGTTTAACGTTACATTTCCTGGCTTCCCAAGGGAACTCCAGTATCAATCTGCACAGATCCTCAGTATACCAGGTTTCTCCCTGGGCAGTCCGTGTCTGCACTGGGCCCACAAGGGATTGCACTTCAGCAGTTCCCATTGCGATCCCTGACTCTCCTGAGACCTCCGCCTGCCGGTCCCCTTTAGCTGCTCACTAACCTGCACCAGCTGGCTCCTCAGCTTCTTGATGCCATCCACCTGCGCTGCCTCTCCAATAAGATCCATCAGTTGTTCCCGGGCCTTCTGCTGCTGCCGCTCCGCTCACACAGCTCCGCACCACTTCAGGAGTCTTCATGCATCCGCTGATCCACAAGCAAAAGCTGCATGCAGTGTGCAACGTATATTCTTGGAGCCGCCAATCCACCGCAACCAACACTGTGCAACCGCCAACCGTTCCTCCCGGACGACTGCTTGCACTCTAGCACCGTATGTGATGGGGGTACTCACTCTACTTGCTTCTCAGTTACATTGAGGTAGGCACAGGCGGCACTTTGAATACAAAGTCCAGCCTGCTTTATTTAAACTGCATAAAGCATGCCACCAGTATACGAGATAAATGGCATTTCAGTGCAGGAAAACAACATATGCATTTTCCCCATAGCATTTTAGTTTTAGCTCAGTACGTCGCAGGATCAAGTCTTCTTGCAAGAAGACCAAAGTCAGTATATTTATCCCCCTCACAACACATACAGACCATGTGCCAAACAAACTGACACAATTTTAAAAGCCTGAGACACACCCAAGGGCAGAAGTATGTGGATAGCCAGACCCACCCATCTCTCTGGCTATCTGTAAAACATGTCCCTGGAATGCCCTAATAAGACTTGTGGCACTACAAGTCTTAGAGCAGATATTCAGGCTTCCACAACTTTCGGAATACATACCCTCTGCCATGTTACATAGTACATAATGATGTGCTCGTCACCTATATGACCAATCCATCTTTTGGACTGGGTGTCATTAGTAGTACTTATATGGTCACAGTTACGTATGTCATGATATTACTTTTAAGAAAGATAGTCAGGTATTTAAAGTTTTTTGAATGAATGTTAAGTCTGCCAAGTCAGGAGCTTGGCAACTTATCCATACTAAAGGATCTGCAGAAGAATGTAACATGGTCAAATTTGACCCATGAAAACACATTTAAAAATCTGCATCACAATAAAATGCACTGATCATCTACTTTCCATAAATTATTAGCAAATTGGTTTAATTACACCTATCCAAAAAATTTACCAGCCTCCTCCATAGCCCCTCTAGCTGTCCTAACCATCGCCAAGATAGGTGTCTTTTCTACCATTGTAAGTAGAAGTCATCTTTAATCAATTTGCTCCTAATTTAGACAAAATAGCTGGAACGTTTATCACACAAACTGTACATGTGAGGTCTGCCTATTTTACAACAGGTGTAATATGTAGTTATGAAACATCCATTTTTTTATTTGCCTGGACTACACTACTTCTTAATTTTCGTAGGTATTAGTACATGATGATGTGGTCTACACCTATAGGACCCATCCATCTCTTGGACTGTCATTAACAGTACATGTTTGGCAACAACTATCTAATCACATCTCAATATTACTTTTAAAAATATAGTCGGTCGGGCATATAAAGTTTAACGTTACATTTCCTGGCTTCCCAAGGGAACTCCAGTATCAATCTGCACAGATCCTCAGTATACCAGGTTTCTCCCTGGGCAGTCCGTGTCTGCACTGGGCCCACAAGGGATTGCACTTCAGCAGTTCCCATTGCGATCCCTGACTCTCCTGAGACCTCCGCCTGCCGGTCCCCTTTAGCTGCTCACTAACCTGCACCAGCTGGCTCCTCAGCTTCTTGATGCCATCCACCTGCGCTGCCTCTCCAATAAGATCCATCAGTTGTTCCCGGGCCTTCTGCTGCTGCCGCTCCGCTCACACAGCTCCGCACCACTTCAGGAGTCTTCATGCATCCGCTGATCCACAAGCAAAAGCTGCATGCAGTGTGCAACGTATATTCTTGGAGCCGCCAATCCACCGCAACCAACACTGTGCAACCGCCAACCGTTCCTCCCGGACGACTGCTTGCACTCTAGCACCGTATGTGATGGGGGTACTCACTTTACTTGCTTCTCAGTTACATTGAGGTAGGCACAGGCGGCACTTTGAATACAAAGTCCAGCCTGCTTTATTTAAACTGCATAATGCATGCCACCAGTATACGAGATAAATGGCATTTCAGTGCAGGAAAACAACATATGCATTTTCCCCATGGCATTTTAGTTTTAGCTCAGTACGTCGCAGGATCAAGTCTTCTTGCAAGAAGACCAAAGTCAGTATATTTAACCCCCCTCACAACACATACAGACCATGTGCCAAACAAACTGACACAATTTTAAAAGCCTGAGACACACCCAAGGGCAGAAGTATGTGGATAGCCAGACCCACCCATCTCTCTGGCTATCTGTAAAACCTGTCCCTGGAATGCCCTAATAAGACTTGTGGCACTACAAGTCTTAGAGCAGATATTCAGGCTTCCACAACTTTCGGAATACATACCCTCTGCCATGTTACATAGTACATAATGATGTGCTCGTCACCTATATGACCAATCCATCTTTTGGACTGGGTGTCAGTAGTACTTATATGGTCACAGTTACGTATGTCATGATATTACTTTTAAAAAAGATAGTCAGGTATTTAAAGTTTTTTGAATGAATGTTAAGTCTGCCAAGTTAGGAGTTTGGCAACTTATCTATACTAAAGGATCTGTAGAAGAATGTAACATGGTCAAATTTGACCCATGAAAACATTTAAAAATCTGCATCACAATAAAATGCACTGATCATCTACTTTCCATAAATTATTAGCAAATTGGTTTAATTACAACTATCCAAAAAATTTACCAGCCTCCTCCATAGCCCCTCTAGCTGTCCTAACCATCGCCAAGATAGGTGTCTTTTCTACCATTGTAAGTAGAAGTCATCTTTAATCAATTTGCTCCTAATTTAGACAAAATAGCTGGAACGTTTATCACACAAACTGTACATGTGAGGTCTGCCTATTTTACAACAGGTGTAATATGTAGTTATGAAACGTCCATTTTTTTATTTGCCTGGACTACACTACTTCTTTATTTTCCTAGGTATTAGTACATGATGATGTGGTCTACACCTATAGGACCCATCCATCTCTTGGACTGTCATTAACAGTACTTGTTTGGCAACAACTATCTAATCACATCTCAATATTACTTTTAAAAATAAAGTCGGTCGGGCATATAAAGTTTAACGTTACATTTCCTGGCTTCCCAAGGGAACTCCAGTATCAATCTGCACAGATTCTCAGTATACCAGGTTTCTCCCTGGGCAGTCCGTGTCTGCACTGGTCCCACAAGGGATTGCACTTCAGCAGTTCCCATTGCGATCCCTGACTCTCCTGAGACCTCCGCCTGCCGGTCCCCTTTAGCTGCTCACTAACCTGCACCAGCTGGCTCCTCAGCTTCTTGATGCCATCCACCTGCGCTGCCTCTCCAATAAGATCCATCAGTTGTTCCCGGGCCTTCTGCTGCTGCCGCTCCGCTCACACAGCTCCGCACCACTTCAGGAGTCTTCATGCATCCGCTGATCCACAAGCAAAAGCTGCATGCAGTGTGCAACGTATTTTCTTGGAGCCGCCAATCCACCGCAACCAACACTGTGCAACCGCCAACCGTTCCTCCCGGACGACTGCTTGCACTCTAGCACCGTATGTGATGGGGGTACTCACTCTACTTGCTTCTCAGTTACACTGAGGTAGGCACAGGAGGCACTTTGAATACAAAGTCCAGCCTGCTTTATTTAAACTGCATAAAGCATGCCACCAGTATACGAGATAAATGGCATTTCAGTGCAGGAAAACAACATATGCATTTTCCCCATGGCATTTTAGTTTTAGCTCAGTACGTCGCAGGATCAAGTCTTCTTGCAAGAAGACCAAAGTCAGTATATTTAACCCCCTCACAACACATACAGACCATGTGCCAAACAAACTGACACAATTTTAAAAGCCTGAGACACACCCATGGGCAGAAGTATGTGGATAGCCAGACCCACCCATCTCTCTGGCTATCTGTAAAACCTGTCCCTGGAATGCCCTAATAAGACTTGTGGCACTACAAGTCTTAGAGCAGATATTCAGGCTTCCACAACTTTCGGAATACATACCCTCTGCCATGTTACATAGTACATAATGATGTGCTCGTCACCTATATGACCAATCCATCTTTTGGACTGGGTGTCAGTAGTACTTATATGGTCACAGTTACGTATGTCATGATATTACTTTTAAAAAAGATAGTCAGGTATTTAAAGTTTTTTGAATGAATGTTAAGTCTGCCAAGTCAGGAGTTTGACAACTTATCTATACTAAAGGATCTGTAGAAGAATGTAACATGGTCAAATTTGACCCATGAAAACACATTTAAAAATCTGCATCACAATAAAATGCACTGATCATCTAGTTTCCATAAATTATTAGCAAATTGGTTTAATTACACCTATCCAAAAAATTTACCAGCCTCCTCCATAGCCCCTCTAGCTGTCCTAACCATCGCCAAGATAGGTGTCTTTTCTACCATTGTAAGTAGAAGTCATCTTTAATCAATTTGCTCCTAATTTAGACAAAATAGCTGGAACGTTTATCACACAAACTGTACATGTGAGGTCTGCCTATTTTACAACAGGTATAATATGTAGTTATGAAACGTCCATTTTTTTTATTTGCCTGGACTACACTACTTCTTTATTTTCGTAGGTATTAGTACATGATGATGTGGTCTACACCTATAGGACCCATCCATCTCTTGGACTGTCATTAACAGTACATGTTTGGCAACAACTATCTAATCACATCTCAATATTACTTTTAAAAATAAAGTCGGTCGGGCATATAAAGTTTAACGTTACATTTCCTGGCTTCCCAAGGGAACTCCAGTATCAATCTGCACAGATCCTCAGTATACCAGGTTTCTCCCTGGGCAGTCCGTGTCTGCACTGGGCCCACAAGGGATTGCATTTCAGCAGTTCCCATTGCGATCCCTGACTCTCCTGAGACCTCCGCCTGCCGGTCCCCTTTAGCTGCTCACTAACCTGCACCAGCTGGCTCCTCAGCTTCTTGATGCCATCCACCTGCGCTGCCTCTCCAATAAGATCCATCAGTTGTTCCCGGGCCTTCTGCTGCTGCCGCTCCGCTCACACAGCTCCGCACCACTTCAGGAGTCTTCATGCATCCGCTGATCCACAAGCAAAAGCTGCATGCAGTGTGCAACGTATATTCTTGGAGCCGCCAATCCACCGCAACCAACACTGTGCAACCACCAACCGTTCCTCCCGGACGACTGCTTGCACTCTAGCACCGTATGTGATGGGGGTACTCACTCTACTTGCTTCTCAGTTACATTGAGGTAGGCACAGGAGGCACTTTGAATACAAAGTCCAGCCTGCTTTATTTAAACTGCATAAAGCATGCCACCAGTATACGAGATAAATGGCATTTCAGTGCAGGAAAACAACATATGCATTTTCCCCATGGCATTTTAGTTTTAGCTCAGTACGTCGCAGGATCAAGTCTTCTTGCAAGAAGACCAAAGTCAGTATATTTAACCCCCTCACAACACATACAGACCATGTGCCAAACAAACTGACACAATTTTAAAAGCCTGAGACACACCCATGGGCAGAAGTATGTGGATAGCCAGACCCACCCATCTCTCTGGCTATCTGTAAAACATGTCCCTGGAATGCCCTAATAAGACTTGTGGCACTACAAGTCTTAGAGCAGATATTCAGGCTTCCACAACTTTCGGAATACATACCCTCTGCCATGTTACATAGTACATAATGATGTGCTCGTCACCTATATGACCAATCCATCTTTTGGACTGGGTGTCATTAGTAGTACTTATATGGTCACAGTTACGTATGTCATGATATTACTTTTAAAAAAGATAGTCAGGTATTTAAAGTTTTTTGAATGAATGTTAAGTCTGCCAAGTCAGGAGTTTGGCAACTTATCTATACTAAAGGATCTGTAGAAGAATGTAACATGGTCAAATTTGACCCATGAAAACATTTAAAAATCTGCATCACAATAAAATGCACTGATCATCTACTTTCCATAAATTATTAGCAAATTGGTTTAATTACACCTATCCAAAAAATTTACCAGCCTCCTCCATAGCCCCTCTAGCTGTCCTAACCATCGCCAAGATAGGTGTCTTTTCTACCATTGTAAGTAGAAGTCATCTTTAATCAATTTGCTCCTAATTTAGACAAAATAGCTGGAACGTTTATCACACAAACTGTACATGTGAGGTCTGCCTATTTTACAACAGGTGTAATATGTAGTTATGAAACGTCCATTTTTTTATTTGCCTGGACTACACTACTTCTTTATTTTCCTAGGTATTAGTACATGATGATGTGGTCTACACCTATAGGACCCATCCATCTCTTGGACTGTCATTAACAGTACTTGTTTGGCAACAACTATCTAATCACATCTCAATATTACTTTTAAAAATAAAGTCGGTCGGGCATATAAAGTTTAACGTTACATTTCCTGGCTTTCCAAGGGAACTCCAGTATCAATCTGCACAGATTCTCAGTATACCAGGTTTCTCCCTGGGCAGTCCGTGTCTGCACTGGGCCCACAAGGGATTGCACTTCAGCAGTTCCCATTGCGATCCCTGACTCTCCTGAGACCTCCGCCTGCTGGTCCCCTTTAGCTGCTCACTAACCTGCACCAGCTGGCTCCTCAGCTTCTTGATGCCATCCACCTGCGCTGCCTCTCAAATAAGATCCATCAGTTGTTCCCGGGCCTTCTGCTGCTGCCGCTCCGCTCACACAGCTCCGCACCACTTCAGGAGTCTTCATGCATCCGCTGATCCACAAGCAAAAGCTGCATGCAGTGTGCAACGTATTTTCTTGGAGCCGCCAATCCACCGCAACCAACACTGCAACCGCCAACCGTTCCTCCCGGACGACTGCTTGCACTCTAGCACCGTATGTGATGGGGGTACTCACTCTACTTGCTTCTCAGTTACACTGAGGTAGGCACAGGAGGCACTTTGAATACAAAGTCCAGCCTGCTTTATTTAAACTGCATAAAGCATGCCACCAGTATACGAGATAAATGGCATTTCAGTGCAGGAAAACAACATATGCATTTTCCCCATGGCATTTTAGTTTTAGCTCAGTACGTCGCAGGATCAAGTCTTCTTGCAAGAAGACCAAAGTCAGTATATTTAACCCCCTCACAACACATACAGACCATGTGCCAAACAAACTGACACAATTTTAAAAGCCTGAGACACACCCATGGGCAGAAGTATGTGGATAGCCAGACCCACCCATCTCTCTGGCTATCTGTAAAACATGTCCCTGGAATGCCCTAATAAGACTTGTGGCACTACAAGTCTTAGAGCAGATATTCAGGCTTCCACAACTTTCGGAATACATACCCTCTGCCATGTTACATAGTACATAATGATGTGCTCGTCACCTATATGACCAATCCATCTTTTGGACTGGGTGTCATTAGTAGTACTTATATGGTCACAGTTACGTATGTCATGATATTACTTTTAAAAAAGATAGTCAGGTATTTAAAGTTTTTTGAATGAATGTTAAGTCTGCCAAGTCAGGAGTTTGGCAACTTATCTATACTAAAGGATCTGTAGAAGAATGTAACATGGTCAAATTTGACCCATGAAAACATTTAAAAATCTGCATCACAATAAAATGCACTGATCATCTACTTTCCATAAATTATTAGCAAATTGGTTTAATTACACCTATCCAAAAAATTTACCAGCCTCCTCCATAGCCCCTCTAGCTGTCCTAACCATCGCCAAGATAGGTGTCTTTTCTACCATTGTAAGTAGAAGTCATCTTTAATCAATTTGCTCCTAATTTAGACAAAATAGCTGGAACGTTTATCACACAAACTGTACATGTGAGGTCTGCCTATTTTACAACAGGTGTAATATGTAGTTATGAAACGTCCATTTTTTTATTTGCCTGGACTACACTACTTCTTTATTTTCCTAGGTATTAGTACATGATGATGTGGTCTACACCTATAGGACCCATCCATCTCTTGGACTGTCATTAACAGTACTTGTTTGGCAACAACTGTCTAATCACATCTCAATATTACTTTTAAAAATAAAGTCGATCGGGCATATAAAGTTTAACGTTACATTTCCTGGCTTCCCAAGGGAACTCCAGTATCAATCTGCACAGATCCTCAGTATACCAGGTTTCTCCCTGGGCAGTCTGTGTCTGCACTGGGCCCACAAGGGATTGCACTTCAGCAGTTCCCATTGCGATCCCTGACTCTCCTGAGACCTCCGCCTGCAAGTCCTCTTTAGCTGCTCACTAACCTGCACCAGCTGGCTCCTCAGCTTCTTGATGCCATCCACCTGCGCTGCCTCTCCAATAAGATCCATCAGTTGTTCCCGGGCCTTCTGCTGCTGCCGCTCCGCTCACACAGCTCCTCACCACTTCAGGAGTCTTCATGCATCCGCTGATCCACAAGCAAAAGCTACATGCAGTGTGCAACGTATATTCTTGGAGCCGCCAATCCACCGCAACCAACACTTTGCAACCGCCAACCGTTCCTCCTGGACGACTGCTTGCACTCTAGCACCGTATGTGATGGGGGTACTCACTCTACTTGCTTCTCAGTTACATTGAGGTAGGCACAGGTGGCACTTTGAATACAAAGTCCAGCCTGCTTTATTTAAACTGCATAAAGCATGCCACCAGTATACGAGATAAATGGCATTTCAGTGCAGGAAAACAACATATGCATTTTCCCCATGGCATTTTAGTTTTAGCTCAGTACGTCGCAGGATCAAGTCTTCTTGCAAGAAGACCAAAGTCAGTATATTTAACCCCTCTCACAACACATACAGACCATGTGCCAAACAAACTGACACAATTTTAAAAGCCTGAAACACACCCATGGGCAGAAGTATGTGGATAGCCAGACCCACCCATCTCTCTGGCTATCTGTAAAACCTGTCCCTGGAATGCCCTAATAAGACTTGTGGCACTACAAGTCTTAGAGCAGATATTCAGGCTTCCACAACTTTCGGAATACATACCCTCTGCCATGTTACATAGTACATAATGATGTGCTCGTCACCTATATGACCAATCCATCTTTTGGACTGGGTGTCATTAGTAGTACTTATATAGTCACAGTTACGTATGTCATGATATTACTTTTAAAAAAGATAGTCAAGTATTTAAAGTTTTTTGAATGAATGTTAAGTCTGCCAAGTCAGGAGCTTGGCAGCTTATCCATACTAAAGGATCTGTAGAAGAATGTAACATGGTCAAATTTGACCCATGAAAACACATTTAAAAATCTGCATCACAATAAAATGCACTGATCATCTACTTTCCATAAATTATTAGCAAATTGGTTTAATTACACCTATCCAAAAAATTTACCAGCCTCCTCCATAGCCCCTCTAGCTGTCCTAACCATCGCCAAGATAGGTGTCTTTTCTACCATTGTATGTAGAAGTCATCTTTAATCAATTTGCTCCTAATTTAGACAAAATAGCTGGAACGTTTATCACACAAACTGTACATGTGAGGTCTTCCTATTTTACAACAGGTGTAATATGTAGTTATGAAACGTCCATTTTTTTTATTTGACTGGACTACACTACTTCTTTATTTTCGTAGGTATTAGTACATGATGATGTGGTCTACACCTATAGGACCCATCCATCTCTTGAACTGTCATTAACAGTACATGTTTGGCAACAACTATCTAATCACATCTCAATATTACTTTTAAAAATATAGTCGGTCGGGCATATAAAGTTTAACGTTACATTTCCTGGCTTCCCAAGGAAACTCCAGTATCAATCTGCACAGATCCTCAGTATACCAGGTTTCTCCCTGGGCAGTCCATGTCTGCACTGGGCCCACAAGGGATTGCACTTCAGCAGTTCCCATTGCGATCCCTGGCTCTCCTGAGACCTCCGCCTGCCAGTCCCCTTTAGCTGCTCACTAACCTGCACCAGCTGGCTCCTCAGCTTCTTGATGCCATCCACCTGCGCTGCCTCTCCAATAAGATCCATCAGTTGTTCCCGGGCCTTCTGCTGCTGCCGCTCCGCTCACACAGCTCCGCACCACTTCAGGAGTCTTCATGCATCCGCTGATCCAGAAGCAAAAGCTGCATGCAGTGTGCAACGTATATTCTTGGAGCCGCCAATCCACAGCAACCAACACTGTGCAACCGCCAACCGTTCCTGCTGGACGACTGCTTGCACTCTAGCACCGTATGTGATGGGGGTACTCACTCTACTTGCTTCTCAGTTACATTGAGGTAGGCACAGGAGGCACTTTGAATACAAAGTCCAGCCTGCTTTATTTAAACTGCATAAAGCATGCCACCAGTATACGAGATAAATGGCATTTCAGTGCAGGAAAACAACATATGCATTTTCCCCATGGCATTTTAGTTTTAGCTCAGTACGTCGCAGGATCAAGTCTTCTTGCAAGAAGACCAAAGTCAGTATATTTAACCCCCCTCACAACACATACAGACCATGTGCCAAACAAACTGACACAATTTTAAAAGCCTGAGACACACCCATGGGCAGAAGTATGTGGATAGCCAGACCCACCCATCTCTTTGGCTATATGTAAAACCTGTCCCTGGAATGCCCCAATAAGACTTGTGGCACTACAAGTCTTAGAGCAGATATTCAGGCTTCCACAACTTTCGGAATACATACCCTCTGCCATGTGTTACGGGGGGCTGTCTGATAATGACCTAAAGGAGTATCAGACAGTCAGGGTCCACCGTGCAAAGACTTTGCTGCAGACTATGGCAGAGTGCAATACCTCTGTTAACTCACAGAAGGATATAATAAGTAAGAAAAAGCAATTCCTCCCTTACTTGGAGGGTGTGTGGAATGATCTCTGTTAATAATAACAGAGATAAAGGCAATGTGTGCGAAATGGCACCTACCTAGGTCCGCTCTTCTAGTGGTGCAAAAGAGACGAACAGCAGCGTAAGCCGCACAAAGCTCCTACCTGCGTTCGCTCCACTAGTGTGCGAGGACACGAACCACTAGATATGGCACCTGCCTAGGTCCGCTCTTCTAGTGGTGCAAAAGAGACGAACAGCAGCGTAAGCCGCACAAAGCTCCTACCTCTGTTCGCTCCCCTAGTGTGCGAGGATACGAACAACTGCCAGACGCAGTATAAGGAACGTTACCCTAGCGGCAACGTCCACCTACGAGTCGAATCACAAGGCCCAGCCAGACCATGTGCCTCAGGCACCTGCCTATGTCCGCTCCCCTAAGAGGTAAGGATACGGACAGCAGCCGAAGCTGTAAGGTATAAGAACGCTACCCTGCCGGTAGCGCTCACCTAGCATAGACAGAGGAATGCCTAGAGGAACGTGCACAGGGCGTCTACCCTCATGCATGAACCAAAAGGACTGAGCGCCATGCGGCGTGTGTCAGGGTCTTATATAGACTCTGTGCCTCATCCAAGATGGAGGACACCAGAGCCAATCCGCTGCCAGAACGACAAGAGTGACGTCATGCTGGCCTATCACCGAGCAAGGCGTCACAAGCACATGACCAGCGACCAATCGGCATAGAAGGTGTCAGAGACATGTGACCTCGTGTCAGCGATGATGTCACCCGCACATGTGCAATGGCTCCAAGATAGGACTTAGTCTCCAGCGCTCGCACATGTGCAGTAGCAAGAAATCTGGACTTAGTCTCCAGCGCTCGCACATGTGCAGTAGAAAGAAATCTGGACTTAGTCTCCAGCGCTCGCACATGTGCAGTAGCAAGAAATCTGGACATAGTCTCCAGTGCTCGCAGCAACCGTAACACCATGTTACATAGTACATAATGATGTGCTCGTCACCTATATGACCAATCCATCTTTTGGACTGGGTGTCTTTAGTAGTACTTATATGGTCACAGTTACGTATGTCATGATATTACTTTTAAAAAAGATAGTCAGGTATTTAAAGTTTTTTGAATGAATGTTAAGTCTGCCAAGTCAGGAGCTTGGCAACTTATCCATACTAAAGGATCTGTAGAAGAATGTAAGATGGTCAAATTTGACCCATGAAAACACATTTAAAAATCTGCATCACAATAAAACGCACTGATCATCTACTTTCCATAAATTATTAGCAAATTGGTTTAATTGCACCGATCCAAAAAATTTACCAGCCTCCTCCATAGCCCCTCTAGCTGTCCTAACCATCGCCAAGATAGGTGTCTTTTCTACCATTGTAAGTAGAAGTCATCTTTAATCAATTTGCTCCTAATTTAGACAAAATAGCTGGAACGTTTATCACACAAACTGTACATGTGAGGTCTGCCTATTTTACAACAGGTGTAATATGTAGTTATGAAACGTCCATTTTTTTATTTGACTGGACTACACTACTTTATTTTCGTAGGTATTAGTACGTGATGATGTGGTCTACACCTATAGGACCCATCCATCTCTTGGACTGTCATTAACAGTACTTGTTTGGCAACAACTATCTAATCACATCTCAATATTACTTTTAAAAATAAAGTCGGTCGGGCATATAAAGTTTAACGTTACATTTCCTGGCTTCCCAAGGGAACTCCAGTATCAATCTGCACAGATCCTCAGTATACCAGGTTTCTCCCTGGGCAGTCCGTGTCTGCACTGGGCCCACAAGGGATTGCACTTCAGCAGTTCCCATTGCGATCCCTGACTCTCCTGAGACCTCCGCCTGCCGGTCCCCTTTAGCTGCTCACTAACCTGCACCAGCTGGCTCCTCAGCTTCTTGATGCCATCCACCTGTGCTGCCTCTCCAATAAGATCCATCAGTTGTTCCCGGGCCTTCTGCTGCTGCCGCCCTGCTCACACAGCTCCGCACCACTTCAGGAGTCTTCATGCATCCGATGATCCACAAGCAAAAGCTGCATGCAGTGTGCAACGTATATTCTTGGAGCCGCCAATCCACCGCAACCAACACTGTGCAACCGCCAACCGTTCCTCCCGGACGACTGCTTGCACTCTAGCACCGTATGTGATAGGGGTACTCACTCTACTTGCTTCTCAGTTACATTGAGGTAGGCACAGGCGGCACTTTGAATACAAAGTCCAGCCTGCTTTATTTAAACTGCATAAAGCATGCCACCAGTATACGAGATAAATGGCATTTCAGTGCAGGAAAACAACATATGCATTTTCCCCATGGCATTTTAGTTTTAGCTCAGTTCGTCGCAGGATCAAGTCTTCTTGCAAGAAGACCAAAGTCAGTATATTTAACCCCCCTCACAACACATACAGACCATGTGCCAAACAAACTGACACAATTTTAAAAGCCTGAGACACACCCATGGGCAGAAGTATGTGGATAGCCAGACCCACCCATCTCTCTGGCTATCTGTAAAACCTGTCCCTGGAATGCCCTAATAAGACTTGTGGCACTACAAGTCTTAGAGCAGATATTCAGGCTTCCACAACTTTCGGAATACATACCCTCTGCCATGTTACATAGTACATAATGATGTGCTCGTCACCTATATGACCAATCCATCTTTTGGACTGGGTGTCAGTAGTACTTATATGGTCACAGTTACGTATGTCATGATATTACTTTTAAAAAAGATAGTCAGGTATTTAAAGTTTTTTGAATGAATGTTAAGTCTGCCAAGTCAGGAGCTTGGCAACTTATCTATACTAAAGGATCTGTAGAAGAATGTAAGATGGTCAAATTTGACCCATGAAAACACATTTAAAAATCTGCATCACAATAAAATGCACTGATCATCTACTTTCCATAAATTATTAGCAAATTGGTTTAATTACACCTATCCAAAAAAATTACCAGCCTCCTCCATAGCCCCTCTAGCTGTCCTAACCATCGCCAAGATAGGTGTCTTTTCTACCATTGTAAGTAGAAGTTATCTTTAATCAATTTGCTCCTAATTTAGACAAAATAGCTGGAACGTTTATCACACAAACTGTACATGTGAGGTCTGCCTATTTTACAACAGGTGTAATATGTAGTTATGAAACATCCATTTTTTTTATTTGCCTGGACTACACTACTTCTTTATTTTCGTAGGTATTAGTACATGATGATGTGGTCTACACCTATAGGACCCATCCATCTCTTGGACTGTCATTAACAGTACTTGTTTGGCAACAACTATCTAATCACATCTCAATATTACTTTTAAAAATATAGTCGGTCGGGCATATAAAGTTTAACGTTACATTTCCTGGCTTCCCAAGGGAACTCCAGTATCAATCTGCACAGATCCTCAGTATACCAGGTTTCTCCCTGGGCAGTCCGTGTCTGCACTGGGCCCACAAGGGATTGCACTTCAGCAGTTCCCATTGCGATCCCTGACTCTCCTGAGACCTCCACCTGCCGGTCCCCTTTAGCTGCTCACTAACCTGCACCAGCTGGCTCCTCAGCTTCTTGATGCCATCCACCTGAGCTGCCTCTCCAATAAGATCCATCAGCTGTTCCCGGGCATTCTGCTGCTGCCGCTCCGCTCACACAGCTCCGCACCACTTCAGGAGTCTTCATGCATCCGCTGATCCACAAGCAAAAGCTGCATGCAGTGTGCAACGTAAATTCTTGGAGCCGCCAATCCACCGCAACCAACACTGTGCAACCGCCAACCGTTCCTCCCGGACGACTGCTTGCACTCTAGCACCGTATGTGATGGGGGTACTCACTCTAATTGCTTCTCAGTTACATTGAGGTAGGCACAGGCGGCACTTTGAATACAAAGTCCAGCCTGCTTTATTTAAACTGCATAAAGCATGCCACCAGTATACGAGATAAATGGCATTTCAGTGCAGGAAAACAACATATGCATTTTCCCCATGGCATTTTAGTTTTAGCTCAGTACGTCGCAGGATCAAGTCTTCTTGCAAGAAGACCAAAGTCAGTATATTTAACCCCTCTCACAACACATACAGACCATGTGCCAAACAAACTGACACAATTTTAAAAGCCTGAAACACACCCATGGGCAGAAGTATGTGGATAGCCAGACCCACCCATCTCTCTGGCTATCTGTAAAACCTGTCCCTGGAATGCCCTAATAAGACTTGTGGCACTACAAGTCTTAGAGCAGATATTCAGGCTTCCACAACTTTCGGAATACATACCCTCTGCCATGTTACATAGTACATAATGATGTGCTCGTCACCTATATGACCAATCCATCTTTTGGACTGGGTGTCATTAGTAGTACTTATATGGTCACAGTTACGTATGTCATGATATTACTTTTAAAAAAGATAGTCAGGTATTTAAAGTTTTTTGAATGAATGTTAAGTCTGCCAAGTCAGGAGCTTGGCAGCTTATCCATACTAAAGGATCTGTAGAAGAATGTAACATGGTCAAATTTGACCCATGAAAACACATTTAAAAATCTGCATCACAATAAAATGCACTGATCATCTACTTTCCATAAATTATTAGCAAATTGGTTTAATTACACCTATCCAAAAAATTTACCAGCCTCCTCCATAGCCCCTCTAGCTGTCCTAACCATCGCCAAGATAGGTGTCTTTTCTACCATTGTATGTAGAAGTCATCTTTAATCAATTTGCTCCTAATTTAGACAAAATAGCTGGAACGTTTATCACACAAACTGTACATGTGAGGTCTGCCTATTTTACAACAGGTGTAATATGTAGTTATGAAACGTCCATTTTTTTTATTTGACTGGACTACACTACTTCTTTATTTTCGTAGGTATTAGTACATGATGATGTGGTCTACACCTATAGGACCCATCCATCTCTTGAACTGTCATTAACAGTACATGTTTGGCAACAACTATCTAATCACATCTCAATATTACTTTTAAAAATAAAGTCGGTCGGGCATATAAA
This sequence comes from Anomaloglossus baeobatrachus, assembly GCF_048569485.1. Classification (NCBI taxonomy): domain Eukaryota; kingdom Metazoa; phylum Chordata; class Amphibia; order Anura; family Aromobatidae; genus Anomaloglossus; species Anomaloglossus baeobatrachus. The sequence goes on along the minus strand of NC_134354.1, from coordinate 110,652,221 downwards.
GTTTAACGTTACATTTCCTGACTTCCCAAGGGAACTCCAGTATCAATCTGCACAGATCCTCAGTATACCAGGTTTCTCCCTGGGCAGTCCGTGTCTGCACTGGGCCCACAAGGGATTGCACTTCAGCAGTTCCCATTGCGATCCCTGACTCTCCTGAGACCTCCGCCTGCAAGTCCTCTTTAGCTGCTCACTAACCTGCACCAGCTGGCTCCTCAGCTTCTTGATGCCATCCACCTGCGCTGCCTCTCCAATAAGATCCATCAGTTGTTCCCGGGCCTTCTGCTGCTGCCGCTCCGCTCACACAGCTCCGCACCACTTCAGGAGTCTTCATGCATCCGCTGATCCAGAAGCAAAAGCTGCATGCAGTGTGCAACGTATATTCTTGGAGCCGCCAATCCACAGCAACCAACACTGTGCAACCGCCAACCGTTCCTGCTGGACGACTGCTTGCACTCTAGCACCGTATGTGATGGGGGTACTCACTCTACTTGCTTCTCAGTTACATTGAGGTAGGCACAGGAGGCACTTTGAATACAAAGTCCAGCCTGCTTTATTTAAACTGCATAAAGCATGCCACCAGTATACGAGATAAATGGCATTTCAGTGCAGGAAAACAACATATGCATTTTCCCCATGGCATTTTAGTTTTAGCTCAGTACGTCGCAGGATCAAGTCTTCTTGCAAGAAGACCAAAGTCAGTATATTTAACCCCCCTCACAACACATACAGACCATGTGCCAAACAAACTGACACAATTTTAAAGGCCTGAGACACACCCATGGGCAGAAGTATGTGGATAGCCAGACCCACCCATCTCTCTGGCTATCTGTAAAACCTGACCCTGGAATGCCCTAATAAGACTTGTGGCACTACAAGTCTTAGAGCAGATATTCAGACTTCCACAACTTTCGGAATACATACCCTCTGCCATGTTACATAGTACATAATGATGTGCTCGTCACCTATATGACCAATCCATCTTTTGGACTGGGTGTCATTAGTAGTACTCATATGGTCACAGTTACGTATGTCATGATATTACTTTTAAAAAAGATAGTCAGGTATTTAAAGTTTTTTGAATGAATGTTAAGTCTGCCAAGTCAGGAGCTTGGCAACTTATCCATACTAAAGGATCTGTAGAAGAATGTAACATGGTCAAATTTGACCCATGAAAACACATTTAAAAATCTGCATCACAATAAAATGCACTGATCATCTACTTTCCATAAATTATTAGCAAATTGGTTTAATTGCACCGATCCAAAAAATTTACCAGCCTCCTCCATAGCCCCTCTAGCTGTCCTAACCATCGCCAAGATAGGTGTCTTTTCTACCATTGTAAGTAGAAGTCATCTTTAATCAATTTGCTCCTAATTTAGACAAAATAGCTGGAACGTTTATCACACAAACTGTACATGTGAGGTCTGCCTATTTTACAACAGGTGTAATATGTAGTTATGAAACGTCCATTTTTTTATTTGACTGGACTACACTACTTTATTTTCGTAGGTATTAGTACATGATGATGTGGTCTACACCTATAGGACCCATCCATCTCTTGGACGGTCATTAACAGTACTTGTTTGGCAACAACTATCTAATCACATCTCAATATTACTTTTAAAAATAAAATCGGTCGGGCATATAAAGTTTAACGTTACATTTCCTGGCTTCCCAAGGGAACTCCAGTATCAATCTGCACAGATCCTCAGTATACCAGGTTTCTCCCTGGGCAGTCCGTGTCTGCACTGGGCCCACAAGGGATTGCACTTCAGCAGTTCCCATTGCGATCCCTGACTCTCCTGAGACCTCCGCCTGCCGGTCCCCTTTAGCTGCTCACTAACCTGCACCAGCTGGCTCCTCAGCTTCTTGATGCCATCCACCTGTGCTGCCTCTCCAATAAGATCCATCACTTGTTCCCGGGCCTTCTGCTGCTGCCGCTCCGCTCACACAGCTCCGCACCACTTCAGGAGTCTTCATGCATCCGCTGATCCACAAGCAAAAGCTGCATGCAGTGTGCAACGTATATTCTTGGAGCCGCCAATCCACCGCAACCAACACTGTGCAACCGCCAACCGTTCATCATGGATGACTGCTTGCACTCTAGCACCGTATGTGATGGGGGTACTCACTTTACTTGCTTCTCAGTTACATTGAGGTAGGCACAGGAGGCACTTTGAATACAAAGTCCAGCCTGCTTTATTTAAACTGCATAAAGCATGCCACCAGTATACGAGATAAATGGCATTTCAGTGCAGGAAAACAACATATGCATTTTCCCCATGGCATTTTAGTTTTAGCTCAGTACGTCGCAGGATCAAGTCTTCTTGCAAGAAGACCAAAGTCAGTATATTTAACCCCCCTCACAACACATACAGACCATGTGCCAAACAAACTGACACAATTTTAAAAGCCTGAGACACACCCATGGGCAGAAGTATGTGGATAGCCAGACCCACCCATCTCTCTGGCTATCTGTAAAACCTGTCCCTGGAATGCCCTAATAAGACTTGTGGCACTACAAGTCTTAGAGCAGATATATTCAGGCTTCCACAACTTTCGGAATACATACCCTCTGCCATGTTACATAGTACATACTGATGTGCTCGTCACCTATATAACCAATCCATCTTTTGGACTGGGTGTCATTAGTAGTACTTATATGGTCACAGTTACGTATGTCATGATATTACTTTTAAAAAAGATAGTCAGGTATTTAAAGTTTTTTGAATGAATGTTAAGTCTGCCAAGTCAGGAGCTTGGCAACTTATCCATACTAAAGGATCTGTAGAAGAATGTAACATGGTCAAATTTGACCCATGAAAACACATTTAAAAATCTGCATCACAATAAAATGCACTGATCATCTACTTTCCATAAATTATTAGCAAATTGGTTTAATTACACCTATCCAAAAAATTTACCAGCCTCCTCCATAGCCTCTCTAGCTGTCCTAACCATCGCCAAGATAGGTGTCTTTTCTACCATTGTAAGTAGAAGTCATCTTTAATCAATTTGCTCCTAATTTAGACAAAATAGCTGGAACGTTTATCACACAAACTGTACATATGAGATCTGCCTATTTTACAACAGGTGTAATATGTAGTTATGAAACATCCATTTTTTTTATTTGCCTGGACTACACTACTTCTTTATTTTCGTAGGTATTAGTACATGATGATGTGGTCTACACCTATAGGACCCATCCATCTCTTGGACTGTCATTAACAGTACTTGTTTGGCAACAACTATCTAATCACATCTCAATATTACTTTTAAAAATAAAGTCGGTCGGGCATATAAAGTTTAACGTTACATTTCCTGGCTTTCCAAGGGAAAACCAGTATCAATCTGCACAGATCCTCAGTATACCAGGTTTCTCCCTGGGCAGTCCGTGTCTGCACTGGGCCCACAAGGGATTGCACTTCAGCAGTTCCCATTGTGATCCCTGACTCTACTGAGACCTCCGCCTGCCGGTCCCCTTTAGCTGCTCACTAACCTGCACCAGCTGGCTCCTCAGCTTCTTGATGCCATCCACCTGCGCTGCCTCTCCAATAAGATCCATCAGTTGTTCCCGGGCCTTCTGCTGCTGCCGCTCCGCTCACACAGCTCCGCACCACTTCAGGAGTCTTCATGCATCCGCTGATCTACAAGCAAAAGCTGCATGCAGTGTGCAACGTATTTTCTTGGAGCCGCCAATCCACCGCAACCAACACTGTGCAACCGCCAACCGTTCCTCCCGGACGACTGCTTGCACTCTAGCACCGTATGTGATGGGGGTACTCACTCTACTTGCTTCTCAGTTACATTGAAGTAGGCACAGGAGGCACTTTGAATACAAAGTCCAGCCTGCTTTATTTAAACTGCATAAAGCATGCCACCAGTATACGAGATAAATGGCATTTCAGTGCAGGAAAACAACATATGCATTTTCCCCATGGCATTTTAGTTTTAGCTCAGTACGTCGCAGGATCAAGCCTTCTTGCAAGAAGACCAAAGTCAGTATATTTAACCCCCTCACAACACATACAGATCATGTGCCAAACAAACTGACACAATTTTAAAAGCCTGAGACACTCCCAAGGGCAGAAGTATGTGGATAGCCAGACCCACCCATCTCTCTGTCTATCTGTAAAACATGTCCCTGGAATGCCCTAATAAGACTTGTGGCACTACAAGTCTTAGAGCAGATATTCAGGCTTCCACAACTTTCGGAATACATACCCTCTGCCATGTTACATAGTACATAATGATGTGCTCATCACCTATATGACCAATCCATCTTTTGGACTGGGTGTCATTAGTAGTACTTATATGGTCACAGTTACGTATGTCATGATATTACTTTTAAAAAAGATAGTCAGGTATTTAAAGTTTTTTGAATGAATGTTAAGTCTGCCAAGTCAGGAGCTTGGCAACTTATCCATACTAAAGGATCTGTAGAAGAATGTAACATGGTCAAATTTGACCCATGAAAACACATTTAAAAATCTGCATCACAATAAAATGCACTGATCATCTACTTTCCATAAATTATTAGCAAATTGGTTTAATTACACCTATCCAAAAAATTTACCAGCCTCCTCTATAGCCCCTCTAGCTGTCCTAACCATCGCCAAGATAGGTGTCTTTCCTACCATTGTAAGTAGAAGTCATCTTTAATCAATTTGCTCCTAATTTAGACAAAATAGCTGGAACGTTTATCACACAAACTGTACATATGAGGTCTGCCTATTTTACAACATGTGTAATATGTAGTTATGAAACATCCATTTTTTTTATTTGCCTGGACTACACTACTTTTTAATTTTCGTAGGTATTAGTACATGATGATGTGGTCTACACCTATAGGACCCATCCATCTCTTGGACTGTCATTAACAGTACATGTTTGGCAACAACTATCTAATCACATCTCAATATTACTTTTAAAAATATAGTCGGTCGGGCATATAAGTTTAACGTTACATTTCTTGGCTTCCCAAGGGAACTCCAGTATCAATCTGCACAGATCCTCAGTATACCAGGTTTCTCCCTGGGCAGTCCGTGTCTGCACTGGGCCCACAAGGGATTGCACTTCAGCAGTTCCCATTGCGATCCCTGACTCTCCTGAGACCTCCGCCTGCCGGACCCCTTTAGCTGCTCACTAACCTGCACCAGCTGGCTCCTCAGCTTCTTGATGCCATCCACCTGCGCTGCCTCTCCAATAAGATCCATCAGTTGTTCCCGGGCCTTCTGCCGCTCCGCTCACACAGCTCCGCACCACTTCAGGAGTCTTCATGCATCCGCTGATCCACAAGCAAAAGCTGCATGCAGTGTGCAACGTATATTCTTGGAGCCGCCAATCCACCGCAACCAACACTGTGCAACCACCAACCGTTCCTCCCGGACGACTGCTTGCACTCTAGCACCGTATGTGATGGGGGTACTCACTCTACTTGCTTCTCAGTTACATTGAGGTAGGCACAGGCGGCACTTTGAATACAAAGTCCAGCCTGCTTTATTTAAACTGCATAAAGCATGCCACCAGTATACGAGATAAATGGCATTTCAGTGCAGGAAAACAACATATGCATTTTCCCCATGGCATTTTAGTTTTAGCTCAGTACGTCGCAGGATCAAGTCTTCTTGCAAGAAGACCAAAGTCAGTATATTTAACCCCCCTCACAACACATACAGACCATGTGCCAAACAAACTGACACAATTTTAAAAGCCTGAGACACACCCAAGGGCAGAAGTATGTGGATAGCCAGACCCACCCATCTCTCTGGCTATCTGTAAAACCTGTCCCTGGAATGCCCTAATAAGACTTGTGGCACTACAAGTCTTAGAGCAGATATTCAGGCTTCCACAACTTTCGGAATACATACCCTCTGCCATGTTACATAGTACATAATGATGTGCTCGTCACCTATATGACCAATCCATCTTTTGGACTGGGTGTCAGTAGTACTTATATGGTCACAGTTACGTATGTCATGATATTACTTTTAAAAAAGATAGTCAGGTATTTAAAGTTTTTTGAATGAATGTTAAGTCTGCCAAGTCAGGAGTTTGACAACTTATCTATACTAAAGGATCTGTAGAAGAATGTAACATGGTCAAATTTGACCCATGAAAACACATTTAAAAATCTGCATCACAATAAAATGCACTGATCATCTACTTTCCATAAATTATTAGCAAATTGGTTTAATTACACCTATCCAAAAAATTTACCAGCCTCCTCCATAGCCCCTCTAGCTGTCCTAACCATCGCCAAGATAGGTGTCTTTTCTACCATTGTAAGTAGAAGTCATCTTTAATCAATTTGCTCCTAATTTAGACAAAATAGCTGGAACGTTTATCACACAAACTGTACATGTGAGGTCTGCCTATTTTACAACAGGTATAATATGTAGTTATGAAACGTCCATTTTTTTTATTTGCCTGGACTACACTACTTCTTTATTTTCGTAGGTATTAGTACATGATGATGTGGTCTACACCTATAGGACCCATCCATCTCTTGGACTGTCATTAACAGTACTTGTTTGGCAACAACTATCTAATCACATCTCAATATTACTTTTAAAAATAAAGTCGGTCGGGCATATAAAGTTTAACGTTACATTTCCTGGCTTTCCAAGGGAACTCCAGTATCAATCTGCACAGATTCTCAGTATACCAGGTTTCTCCCTGGGCAGTCCGTGTCTGCACTGGGCCCACAAGGGATTGCACTTCAGCAGTTCCCATTGCGATCCCTGACTCTCCTGAGACCTCCGCCTGCCGGTCCCCTTTAGCTGCTCACTAACCTGCACCAGCTGGCTCCTCAGCTTCTTGATGCCATCCACCTGCGCTGCCTCTCCAATAAGATCCATCAGTTGTTCCCGGGCCTTCTGCTGCTGCCGCTCCGCTCACACAGCTCCGCACCACTTCAGGAGTCTTCATGCATCCGCTGATCCACAAGCAAAAGCTGCATGCAGTGTGCAACGTATTTTCTTGGAGCCGCCAATCCACCGCAACCAACACTGTGCAACCGCCAACCGTTCCTCCCGGACGACTGCTTGCACTCTAGCACCGTATGTGATGGGGGTACTCACTCTACTTGCTTCTCAGTTACATTGAAGTAGGCACAGGAGGCACTTTGAATACAAAGTCCAGCCTGCTTTATTTAAACTGCATAAAGCATGCCACCAGTATACGAGATAAATGGCATTTCAGTGCAGGAAAACAACATATGCATTTTCCCCATGGCATTTTAGTTTTAGCTCAGTACGTCGCAGGATCAAGCCTTCTTGCAAGAAGACCAAAGTCAGTATATTTAACCCCCTCACAACACATACAGATCATGTGCCAAACAAACTGACACAATTTTAAAAGCCTGAGACACTCCCAAGGGCAGAAGTATGTGGATAGCCAGACCCACCCATCTCTCTGGCTATCTGTAAAACATGTCCCTGGAATGCCCTAATAAGACTTGTGGCACTACAAGTCTTAGAGCAGATATTCAGGCTTCCACAACTTTCGGAATACATACCCTCTGCCATGTTACATAGTACATAATGATGTGCTCATCACCTATATGACCAATCCATCTTTTGGACTGGGTGTCATTAGTAGTACTTATATGGTCACAGTTACGTATGTCATGATATTACTTTTAAAAAAGATAGTCAGGTATTTAAAGTTTTTTGAATGAATGTTAAGTCTGCCAAGTCAGGAGCTTGGCAACTTATCCATACTAAAGGATCTGTAGAAGAATGTAACATGGTCAAATTTGACCCATGAAAACACATTTAAAAATCTGCATCACAATAAAATGCACTGATCATCTACTTTCCATAAATTATTAGCAAATTGGTTTAATTACACCTATCCAAAAAATTTACCAGCCTCCTCCATAGCCCCTCTAGCTGTCCTAACCATCGCCAAGATAGGTGTCTTTTCTACCATTGTAAGTAGAAGTCATCTTTAATCAATTTGCTCCTAATTTAGACAAAATAGCTGGAACGTTTATCACACAAACTGTACATATGAGGTCTGCCTATTTTACAACAGGTGTAATATGTAGTTATGAAACATCCATTTTTTTTATTTGCCTGGACTACACTACTTTTTAATTTTCGTAGGTATTAGTACATGATGATGTGGTCTACACCTATAGGACCCATCCATCTCTTGGACTGTCATTAACAGTACATGTTTGGCAACAACTATCTAATCACATCTCAATATTACTTTTAAAAATATAGTCGGTCGGGCATATAAGTTTAACGTTACATTTCTTGGCTTCCCAAGGGAACTCCAGTATCAATCTGCACAGATCCTCAGTATACCAGGTTTCTCCCTGGGCAGTCCGTGTCTGCACTGGGCCCACAAGGGATTGCACTTCAGCAGTTCCCATTGCGATCCCTGACTCTCCTGAGACCTCCGCCTGCCGGACCCCTTTAGCTGCTCACTAACCTGCACCAGCTGGCTCCTCAGCTTCTTGATGCCATCCACCTGCGCTGCCTCTCCAATAAGATCCATCAGTTGTTCCCGGGCCTTCTGCCGCTCCGCTCACACAGCTCCGCACCACTTCAGGAGTCTTCATGCATCCGCTGATCCACAAGCAAAAGCTGCATGCAGTGTGCAACGTATATTCTTGGAGCCGCCAATCCACCGCAACCAACACTGTGCAACCACCAACCGTTCCTCCCGGACGACTGCTTGCACTCTAGCACCGTATGTGATGGGGGTACTCACTCTACTTGCTTCTCAGTTACATTGAGGTAGGCACAGGTGGCACTTTGAATACAAAGTCCAGCCTGCTTTATTTAAACTGCATAAAGCATGCCACCAGTATACGAGATAAATGGCATTTCAGTGCAGGAAAACAACATATGCATTTTCCCCATGGCATTTTAGTTTTAGCTCAGTACGTCGCAGGATCAAGTCTTCTTGCAAGAAGACCAAAGTCAGTATATTTAACCCCTCTCACAACACATACAGACCATGTGCCAAACAAACTGACACAATTTTAAAAGCCTGAAACACACCCATGGGCAGAAGTATGTGGATAGCCAGACCCACCCATCTCTCTGGCTATCTATAAAACCTGTCCCTGGAATGCCCTAATAAGACTTGTGGCACTACAAGTCTTAGAGCAGATATTCAGGCTTCCACAACTTTCGGAATACATACCCTCTGCCATGTTACATAGTACATAATGATGTGCTCGTCACCTATATGACCAATCCATCTTTTGGACTGGGTGTCAGTAGTACTTATATGGTCACAGTTACGTATGTCATGATATTACTTTTAAAAAAGATAGTCAGGTATTTAAAGTTTTTTGAATGAATGTTAAGTCTGCCAAGTCAGGAGTTTGACAACTTATCTATACTAAAGGATCTGTAGAAGAATGTAACATGGTCAAATTTGACCCATGAAAACACATTTAAAAATCTGCATCACAATAAAATGCACTGATCATCTACTTTCCATAAATTATTAGCAAATTGGTTTAATTACACCTATCCAAAAAATTTACCAGCCTCCTCCATAGCCCCTCTAGCTGTCCTAACCATCGCCAAGATAGGTGTCTTTTCTACCATTGTAAGTAGAAGTCATCTTTAATCAATTTGCTCCTAATTTAGACAAAATAGCTGGAACGTTTATCACACAAACTGTACATGTGAGGTCTGCCTATTTTACAACAGGTATAATATGTAGTTATGAAACGTCCATTTTTTTTATTTGCCTGGACTACACTACTTCTTTATTTTCGTAGGTATTAGTACATGATGATGTGGTCTACACCTATAGGACCCATCCATCTCTTGGACTGTCATTAACAGTACTTGTTTGGCAACAACTATCTAATCACATCTCAATATTACTTTTAAAAATAAAGTCGGTCGGGCATATAAAGTTTAACGTTACATTTCCTGGCTTTCCAAGGGAACTCCAGTATCAATCTGCACAGATTCTCAGTATACCAGGTTTCTCCCTGGGCAGTCCGTGTCTGCACTGGGCCCACAAGGGATTGCACTTCAGCAGTTCCCATTGCGATCCCTGACTCTCCTGAGACCTCCGCCTGCCGGTCCCCTTTAGCTGCTCACTAACCTGCACCAGCTGGCTCCTCAGCTTCTTGATGCCATCCACCTGCGCTGCCTCTCCAATAAGATCCATCAGTTGTTCCCGGGCCTTCTGCTGCTGCCGCTCCGCTCACACAGCTCCGCACCACTTCAGGAGTCTTCATGCATCCGCTGATCCACAAGCAAAAGCTGCATGCAGTGTGCAACGTATTTTCTTGGAGCCGCCAATCCACCGCAACCAACACTGTGCAACCGCCAACCGTTCCTCCCGGACGACTGCTTGCACTCTAGCACCGTATGTGATGGGGGTACTCACTCTACTTGCTTCTCAGTTACATTGAAGTAGGCACAGGAGGCACTTTGAATACAAAGTCCAGCCTGCTTTATTTAAACTGCATAAAGCATGCCACCAGTATACGAGATAAATGGCATTTCAGTGCAGGAAAACAACATATGCATTTTCCCCATGGCATTTTAGTTTTAGCTCAGTACGTCGCAGGATCAAGCCTTCTTGCAAGAAGACCAAAGTCAGTATATTTAACCCCCTCACAACACATACAGATCATGTGCCAAACAAACTGACACAATTTTAAAAGCCTGAGACACTCCCAAGGGCAGAAGTATGTGGATAGCCAGACCCACCCATCTCTCTGGCTATCTGTAAAACATGTCCCTGGAATGCCCTAATAAGACTTGTGGCACTACAAGTCTTAGAGCAGATATTCAGGCTTCCACAACTTTCGGAATACATACCCTCTGCCATGTTACATAGTACATAATGATGTGCTCATCACCTATATGACCAATCCATCTTTTGGACTGGGTGTCATTAGTAGTACTTATATGGTCACAGTTACGTATGTCATGATATTACTTTTAAAAAAGATAGTCAGGTATTTAAAGTTTTTTGAATGAATGTTAAGTCTGCCAAGTCAGGAGCTTGGCAACTTATCCATACTAAAGGATCTGTAGAAGAATGTAACATGGTCAAATTTGACCCATGAAAACACATTTAAAAATCTGCATCACAATAAAATGCACTGATCATCTACTTTCCATAAATTATTAGCAAATTGGTTTAATTACACCTATCCAAAAAATTTACCAGCCTCCTCCATAGCCCCTCTAGCTGTCCTAACCATCGCCAAGATAGGTGTCTTTTCTACCATTGTAAGTAGAAGTCATCTTTAATCAATTTGCTCCTAATTTAGACAAAATAGCTGGAACGTTTATCACACAAACTGTACATATGAAGTCTGCCTATTTTACAACAGGTGTAATATGTAGTTATGAAACATCCATTTTTTTTATTTGCCTGGACTACACTACTTTTTAATTTTCGTAGGTATTAGTACATGATGATGTGGTCTACACCTATAGGACCCATCCATCTCTTGGACTGTCATTAACAGTACATGTTTGGCAACAACTATCTAATCACATCTCAATATTACTTTTAAAAATATAGTCGGTCGGGCATATAAGTTTAACGTTACATTTCTTGGCTTCCCAAGGGAACTCCAGTATCAATCTGCACAGATCCTCAGTATACCAGGTTTCTCCCTGGGCAGTCCGTGTCTGCACTGGGCCCACAAGGGATTGCACTTCAGCAGTTCCCATTGCGATCCCTGACTCTCCTGAGACCTCCGCCTGCCGGACCCCTTTAGCTGCTCACTAACCTGCACCAGCTGGCTCCTCAGCTTCTTGATGCCATCCACCTGCGCTGCCTCTCCAATAAGATCCATCAGTTGTTCCCGGGCCTTCTGCCGCTCCGCTCACACAGCTCCGCACCACTTCAGGAGTCTTCATGCATCCGCTGATCCACAAGCAAAAGCTGCATGCAGTGTGCAACGTATATTCTTGGAGCCGCCAATCCACCGCAACCAACACTGTGCAACCACCAACCGTTCCTCCCGGACGACTGCTTGCACTCTAGCACCGTATGTGATGGGGGTACTCACTCTACTTGCTTCTCAGTTACATTGAGGTAGGCACAGGTGGCACTTTGAATACAAAGTCCAGCCTGCTTTATTTAAACTGCATAAAGCATGCCACCAGTATACGAGATAAATGGCATTTCAGTGCAGGAAAACAACATATGCATTTTCCCCATGGCATTTTAGTTTTAGCTCAGTACGTCGCAGGATCAAGTCTTCTTGCAAGAAGACCAAAGTCAGTATATTTAACCCCTCTCACAACACATACAGACCATGTGCCAAACAAACTGACACAATTTTAAAAGCCTGAAACACACCCATGGGCAGAAGTATGTGGATAGCCAGACCCACCCATCTCTCTGGCTATCTGTAAAACCTGTCCCTGGAATGCCCTAATAAGACTTGTGGCACTACAAGTCTTAGAGCAGATATTCAGGCTTCCACAACTTTCGGAATACATACCCTCTGCCATGTTACATAGTACATAATGATGTGCTCGTCACCTATATGACCAATCCATCTTTTGGACTGGGTGTCATTAGTAGTACTTATATAGTCACAGTTACGTATGTCATGATATTACTTTTAAAAAAGATAGTCAGGTATTTAAAGTTTTTTGAATGAATGTTAAGTCTGCCAAGTCAGGAGCTTGGCAGCTTATCCATACTAAAGGATCTGTAGAAGAATGTAACATGGTCAAATTTGACCCATGAAAACACATTTAAAAATCTGCAACACAATAAAATGCACTGATCATCTACTTTCCATAAATTATTAGCAAATTGGTTTAATTACACCTATCCAAAAAATTTACCAGCCTCCTCCATAGCCCCTCTAGCTGTCCTAACCATCGCCAAGATAGGTGTCTTTTCTACCATTGTATGTAGAAGTCATCTTTAATCAATTTGCTCCTAATTTAGACAAAATAGCTGGAACGTTTATCACACAAACTGTACATGTGAGGTCTTCCTATTTTACAACAGGTGTAATATGTAGTTATGAAACGTCCATTTTTTTTATTTGACTGGACTACACTACTTCTTTATTTTCGTAGGTATTAGTACATGATGATGTGGTCTACACCTATAGGACCCATCCATCTCTTGAACTGTCATTAACAGTACATGTTTGGCAACAACTATCTAATCACATCTCAATATTACTTTTAAAAATATAGTCGTTCGGGCATATAAAGTTTAACGTTACATTTCCTGGCTTCCCAAGGAAACTCCAGTATCAATCTGCACAGATCCTCAGTATACCAGGTTTCTCCCTGGGCAGTCCGTGTCTCCACTGGGCCCACAAGGGATTGCACTTCAGCAGTTCCCATTGCGATCCCTGACTCTCCTGAGACCTCCGCCTGCCAGTCCCCTTTAGCTGCTCACTAACCTGCACCAGCTGGCTCCTCAGCTTCTTGATGCCATCCACCTGCGCTGCCTCTCCAATAAGATCCATCAGTTGTTCCCGGGCCTTCTGCTGCTGCCGCTCCGCTCACACAGCTCCGCACCACTTCAGGAGTCTTCATGCATCCGCTGATCCAGAAGCAAAAGCTGCATGCAGTGTGCAACGTATATTCTTGGAGCCGCCAATCCACAGCAACCAACACTGTGCAACCGCCAACCGTTCCTGCTGGACGACTGCTTGCACTCTAGCACCGTATGTGATGGGGGTACTCACTCTACTTGCTTCTCAGTTACATTGAGGTAGGCACAGGAGGCACTTTGAATACAAAGTCCAGCCTGCTTTATTTAAACTGCATAAAGCATGCCACCAGTATACGAGATAAATGGCATTTCAGTGCAGGAAAACAACATATGCATTTTCCCCATGGCATTTTAGTTTTAGCTCAGTACGTCGCAGGATCAAGTCTTCTTGCAAGAAGACCAAAGTCAGTATATTTAACCCCCCTCACAACACATACAGACCATGTGCCAAACAAACTGACACAATTTTAAAACCCTGAGACACACCCATGGGCAGAAGTATGTGGATAGCCAGACCCACCCATTTCTTTGGCTATATGTAAAACCTGTCCCTGGAATGCCCCAATAAGACTTGTGGCACTACAAGTCTTAGAGCAGATATTCAGGCTTCCACAACTTTCGGAATACATACCCTCTGCCATGTTACATAGTACATAATGATGTGCTCGTCACCTATATGACCAATCCATCTTTTGGACTGGGTGTCATTAGTAGTACTTAGATGGTCACAGTTACGTATGTCATGATATTACTTTTAAAAAAGATAGTCAGGTATTTAAAGTTTTTTGAATTAATGTTAAGTCTGCCAAGTCAGGAGCTTGGCAACTTATCCATACTAAAGGATCTGTAGAAGAATGTAACATGGTCAAATTTGACCCATGAAAACACATTTAAAAATCTGCATCACAATAAAATGCACTGATCATCTACTTTCCATAAATTATTAGCAAATTGGTTTAATTACACCTATCCAAAAAATTTACCAGCCTCCTCCATAGCCCCTCTAGCTGTCCTAACCATCGCCAAGATAGGTGTCTTTTCTACCATTGTAAGTAGAAGTCATCTTTAATCAATTTGCTCCTAATTTAGACAAAATAGCTGGAACGTTTATCACACAAACTGTACATGTGAGGTCTGCCTATTTTACAACAGGTGTAATATGTAGTTATGAAACATCCATTTTTTTTATTTGCCTGGACTACACTACTTCTTAATTTTCGTAGGTATTAGTACATGATGATGTGGTCTACACCTATAGGACCCATCCATCTCTTGGACTGTCATTAACAGTACATGTTTGGCAACAACTATCTAATCACATCTCAATATTACTTTTAAAAATATAGTCGGTCGGGCATATAAAGTTTAACGTTACATTTCCTGGCTTCCCAAGGAAACTCCAGTATCAATCTGCACAGATCCTCAGTATACCAGGTTTCTCCCTGGGCAGTCCGTGTCTGCACTGGGCCCACAAGGGATTGCACTTCAGCAGTTCCCATTGCGATCCCTGACTCTCCTGAGACCTCCGCCTGCCGGTCCCCTTTAGCTGCTCACTAACCTGCACCAGCTGGCTCCTCAGCTTCTGGATGCCATCCACCTGTGCTGCCTCTCCAATAAGATCCATCACTTGTTCCCGGGCCTTCTGCTGCTGCCGCTCCGCTCACACAGCTCCGCACCACTTCAGGAGTCTTCATGCATCCGCTGATCCACAAGCAAAAGCTGCATGCAGTGTGCAACGTATATTCTTGGAGCCGCCAATCCACCGCAACCAACACTGTGCAACCGCCAACCGTTCCTCCCGGACGACTGCTTGCACTCTAGCACCGTATGTGATGGGGGTACTCACTCTACTTGTTTCTCAGTTACATTGAGGTAGGCACAGGCGGCACTTTGAATACAAAGTCCAGCCTGCTTTATTTAAACTGCATAAAGCATGCCACCAGTATACGAGATAAATGGCATTTCAGTGCAGGAAAACAACATATGCATTTTCCCCATGGCATTTTAGTTTTAGCTCAGTACGTCGCAGGATCAAGTCTTCTTGCAAGAAGACCAAAGTCAGTATATTTAACCCCCCTCACAACACATACAGACCATGTGCCAAACAAACTAACACAATTTTAAAAGCCTGAGACACACCCATGGGCAGAAGTATGTGGATAGCCAGACCCACCCATCTCTCTGGCTATCTGTAAAACCTGACCCTGGAATGCCCTAATAAGACTTGTGGCACTACAAGTCTTAGAGCAGATATTCAGGCTTCCACAACTTTCGGAATACATACCCTCTGCCATGTTACATAGTACATAATGATGTGCTCGTCACCTATATGACCAATCCATCTTTTGGACTGGGTGTCATTAGTAGTACTTATATGGTCACAGTTACGTATGTCATGATATTACTTTTAAAAAAGATAGTCAGGTATTTAAAGTTTTTTGAATGAATGTTAAGTCTGCCAAGTCAGGAGCTTGGCAACTTATCCATACTAAAGGATCTGTAGAAGAATGTAACATGGTCAAATTTGACCCATGAAAACACATTTAAAAATCTGCATCACAATAAAATGCACTGATCATCTACTTTCCATAAATTATTAGCAAATTGGTTTAATTGCACCGATCCAAAAAATTTACCAGCCTCCTCCATAGCCCCTCTAGCTGTCCTAACCATCGCCAAGATAGGTGTCTTTTCTACCATTGTAAGTAGAAGTCATCTTTAATCAATTTGCTCCTAATTTAGACAAAATAGCTGGAACGTTTATCACACAAACTGTACATGTGAGGTCTGCCTATTTTACAACAGGTGTAATATGTAGTTATGAAACGTCCATTTTTTTATTTGACTGGACTACACTACTTTATTTTCGTAGGTATTAGTACATGATGATGTGGTCTACACCTATAGGACCCATCCATCTCTTGGACTGTCATTAACAGTACTTGTTTGGCAACAACTATCTAATCACATCTCAATATTACTTTTAAAAATAAAATCGGTCGGGCATATAAAGTTTAACGTTACATTTCCTGGCTTCCCAAGGGAACTCCAGTATCAATCTGCACAGATCCTCAGTATACCAGGTTTCTCCCTGGGCAGTCCGTGTCTGCACTGGGCCCACAAGGGATTGCACTTCAGCAGTTCCCATTGCGATCCCTGACTCTCCTGAGACCTCCGCCTGCCGGTCCCCTTTAGCTGCTCACTAACCTGCACCAGCTGGCTCCTCAGCTTCTTGATGCCATCCACCTGTGCTGCCTCTCCAATAAGATCCATCACTTGTTCCCGGGCCTTCTGCTGCTGCCGCTCCGCTCACACAGCTCCGCACCACTTCAGGAGTCTTCATGCATCCGCTGATCCACAAGCAAAAGCTGCATGCAGTGTGCAACGTATATTCTTGGAGCCGCCAATCCACCGCAACCAACACTGTGCAACCGCCAACCGTTCCTCCCGGACGACTGCTTGCACTCTAGCACCGTATGTGATGGGGGTACTCACTCTACTTGTTTCTCAGTTACATTGAGGTAGGCACAGGCGGCACTTTGAATACAAAGTCCAGCCTGCTTTATTTAAACTGCATAAAGCATGCCACCAGTATACGAGATAAATGGCATTTCAGTGCAGGAAAACAACATATGCATTTTCCCCATGGCATTTTAGTTTTAGCTCAGTACGTCGCAGGATCAAGTCTTCTTGCAAGAAGACCAAAGTCAGTATATTTAACCCCCCTCACAACACATACAGACCATGTGCCAAACAAACTAACACAATTTTAAAAGCCTGAGACACACCCATGGGCAGAAGTATGTGGATAGCCAGACCCACCCATCTCTCTGGCTATCTGTAAAACCTGACCCTGGAATGCCCTAATAAGACTTGTGGCACTACAAGTCTTAGAGCAGATATTCAGGCTTCCACAACTTTCGGAATACATACCCTCTGCCATGTTACATAGTACATAATGATGTGCTCGTCACCTATATGACCAATCCATCTTTTGGACTGGGTGTCATTAGTAGTACTTATATGGTCACAGTTACGTATGTCATGATATTACTTTTAAAAAAGATAGTCAGGTATTTAAAGTTTTTTGAATGAATGTTAAGTCTGCCAAGTCAGGAGCTTGGCAACTTATCCATACTAAAGGATCTGTAGAAGAATGTAACATGGTCAAATTTGACCCATGAAAACACATTTAAAAATCTGCATCACAATAAAATGCACTGATCATCTACTTTCCATAAATTATTAGCAAATTGGTTTAATTGCACCGATCCAAAAAATTTACCAGCCTCCTCCATAGCCCCTCTAGCTGTCCTAACCATCGCCAAGATAGGTGTCTTTTCTACCATTGTAAGTAGAAGTCATCTTTAATCAATTTGCTCCTAATTTAGACAAAATAGCTGGAACGTTTATCACACAAACTGTACATGTGAGGTCTGCCTATTTTACAACAGGTGTAATATGTAGTTATGAAACGTCCATTTTTTTATTTGACTGGACTACACTACTTTATTTTCGTAGGTATTAGTACATGATGATGTGGTCTACACCTATAGGACCCATCCATCTCTTGGACTGTCATTAACAGTACTTGTTTGGCAACAACTATCTAATCACATCTCAATATTACTTTTAAAAATAAAATCGGTCGGGCATATAAAGTTTAACGTTACATTTCCTGGCTTCCCAAGGGAACTCCAGTATCAATCTGCACAGATCCTCAGTATACCAGGTTTCTCCCTGGGCAGTCCGTGTCTGCACTGGGCCCACAAGGGATTGCACTTCAGCAGTTCCCATTGCGATCCCTGACTCTCCTGAGACCTCCGCCTGCCGGTCCCCTTTAGCTGCTCACTAACCTGCACCAGCTGGCTCCTCAGCTTCTTGATGCCATCCACCTGTGCTGCCTCTCCAATAAGATCCATCACTTGTTCCCGGGCCTTCTGCTGCTGCCGCTCCGCTCACACAGCTCCGCACCACTTCAGGAGTCTTCATGCATCCGCTGATCCACAAGCAAAAGCTGCATGCAGTGTGCAACGTATATTCTTGGAGCCGCCAATCCACCGCAACCAACACTGTGCAACCGCCAACCGTTCCTCCCGGACGACTGCTTGCACTCTAGCACCGTATGTGATGGGGGTACTCACTCTACTTGTTTCTCAGTTACATTGAGGTAGGCACAGGCGGCACTTTGAATACAAAGTCCAGCCTGCTTTATTTAAACTGCATAAAGCATGCCACCAGTATACGAGATAAATGGCATTTCAGTGCAGGAAAACAACATATGCATTTTCCCCATGGCATTTTAGTTTTAGCTCAGTACGTCGCAGGATCAAGTCTTCTTGCAAGAAGACCAAAGTCAGTATATTTAACCCCCCTCACAACACATACAGACCATGTGCCAAACAAACTAACACAATTTTAAAAGCCTGAGACACACCCATGGGCAGAAGTATGTGGATAGCCAGACCCACCCATCTCTCTGGCTATCTGTAAAACCTGACCCTGGAATGCCCTAATAAGACTTGTGGCACTACAAGTCTTAGAGCAGATATTCAGGCTTCCACAACTTTCGGAATACATACCCTCTGCCATGTTACATAGTACATAATGATGTGCTCGTCACCTATATGACCAATCCATCTTTTGGACTGGGTGTCATTAGTAGTACTTATATGGTCACAGTTACGTATGTCATGATATTACTTTTAAAAAAGATAGTCAGGTATTTAAAGTTTTTTGAATGAATGTTAAGTCTGCCAAGTCAGGAGCTTGGCAACTTATCCATACTAAAGGATCTGTAGAAGAATGTAACATGGTCAAATTTGACCCATGAAAACACATTTAAAAATCTGCATCACAATAAAATGCACTGATCATCTACTTTCCATAAATTATTAGCAAATTGGTTTAATTGCACCGATCCAAAAAATTTACCAGCCTCCTCCATAGCCCCTCTAGCTGTCCTAACCATCGCCAAGATAGGTGTCTTTTCTACCATTGTAAGTAGAAGTCATCTTTAATCAATTTGCTCCTAATTTAGACAAAATAGCTGGAACGTTTATCACACAAACTGTACATGTGAGGTCTGCCTATTTTACAACAGGTGTAATATGTAGTTATGAAACGTCCATTTTTTTATTTGACTGGACTACACTACTTTATTTTCGTAGGTATTAGTACATGATGATGTGGTCTACACCTATAGGACCCATCCATCTCTTGGACTGTCATTAACAGTACTTGTTTGGCAACAACTATCTAATCACATCTCAATATTACTTTTAAAAATAAAATCGGTCGGGCATATAAAGTTTAACGTTACATTTCCTGGCTTCCCAAGGGAACTCCAGTATCAATCTGCACAGATCCTCAGTATACCAGGTTTCTCCCTGGGCAGTCCGTGTCTGCACTGGGCCCACAAGGGATTGCACTTCAGCAGTTCCCATTGCGATCCCTGACTCTCCTGAGACCTCCGCCTGCCGGTCCCCTTTAGCTGCTCACTAACCTGCACCAGCTGGCTCCTCAGCTTCTTGATGCCATCCACCTGTGCTGCCTCTCCAATAAGATCCATCACTTGTTCCCGGGCCTTCTGCTGCTGCCGCTCCGCTCACACAGCTCCGCACCACTTCAGGAGTCTTCATGCATCCGCTGATCCACAAGCAAAAGCTGCATGCAGTGTGCAACGTATATTCTTGGAGCCGCCAATCCACCGCAACCAACACTGTGCAACCGCCAACCGTTCCTCCCGGACGACTGCTTGCACTCTAGCATCGTATGTGATGGGGGTACTCACTCTACTTGCTTCTGTGTTACATTGAGGTAGGCACAGGCGGCACTTTGAATACAAAGTCCAGCCTGCTTTATTTAAACTGCATAAAGCATGCCACCAGTATACGAGATAAATGGCATTTCAGTGTAGGTAAACAACATATGCATTTTCCCCATGGCATTTTAGTTTTAGCTCAGTACGTCGCAGGATCAAGTCTTCTTGCAAGAAGACCAAAGTCAGTATATTTAACCCCCCTCACAACACATACAGACCATGTGCCAAACAAACTGACACAATTTTAAAAGCCTGAGACACACCCATGGGCAGAAGTATGTGGATAGCCAGACCCACCCATCTCTCTGGCTATCTGTAAAACCTGTCCCTGGAATGCCCTAATAAGACTTGTGGCACTACAAGTCTTAGAGCAGATATTCAGGCTTCCACAACTTTCGGAATACATACCCTCTGCCATGTTACATAGTACATAATGATGTGCTCGTCACCTATATGACCAATCCATCTTTTGGACTGGGTGTCATTAGTAGTACTTATATGGTCACAGTTACGTATGTCATGATATTACTTTTAAAAAAGATAGTCAGGTATTTAAAGTTTTTTGAATGAATGTTAAGTCTGCCAAGTCAGGAGCTTGGCAACTTATCCATACTAAAGGATCTGTAGAAGAATGTAACATGGTCAAATTTGACCCATGAAAACACATTTAAAAATATGCATCACAATAAAATGCACTGATCATCTACTTTCCATAAATTATTAGCAAATTGGTTTAATTACACCTATCCAAAAAATTTACCAGCCTCCTCCATAGCCCCTCTAGCTGTCCTAACCATCGCCAAGATAGGTGTCTTTTCTACCATTGTAAGTAGAAGTCATCTTTAATCAATTTGCTCCTAATTTAGACAAAATAGCTGGAACGTTTATCACACAAACTGTACATGTGAGGTCTGCCTATTTTACAACAGGTGTAATATGTAGTTATGAAACCTCCATTTTTTTTATTTGCCTGGACTACACTACTTCTTAATTTTCGTAGGTATTAGTACATGATGATGTGGTCTACACCTATAGGACCCATCCATCTCTTGGACTGTCATTAACAGTACATGTTTGGCAACAACTATCTAATCACATCTCAATATTACTTTTAAAAATATAGTCGGTCGGGCATATAAAGTTTAACGTTACATTTCCTGGCTTCCCAAGGGAACTCCAGTATCAATCTGCACAGATCCTCAGTATACCAGGTTTCTCCCTGGGCAGTCCGTGTCTGCACTGGGCCCACAAGGGATTGCACTTCAGCAGTTCCCATTGCGATCCCTGACTCTCCTGAGACCTCCGCCTGCCGGTCCCCTTTAGCTGCTCACTAACCTGCACCAGCTGGCTCCTCAGCTTCTTGATGCCATCCACCTGCGCTGCCTCTCCAATAAGATCCATCAGTTGTTCCCGGGCCTTCTGCTGCTGCCGCTCCGCTCACACAGCTCCGCACCACTTCAGGAGTCTTCATGCATCCGCTGATCCACAAGCAAAAGCTGCATGCAGTGTGCAACGTATATTCTTGGAGCCGCCAATCCATCGCAACCAACACTGTGTAACCGCCAACCGTTCCTCCCGGACGACTGCTTGCACTCTAGCACCGTATGTGATGGGGGTACTCACTCTACTTGCTTCTCAGTTACATTGAGGTAGGCACAGGAGGCACTTTGAATACAATGTCCAGCCTGCTTTATTTAAACTGCATAAAGCATGCCACCAGTATACGAGATAAATGGCATTTCAGTGCAGGAAAACAACATATGCATTTTCCCCATGGCATTTTAGTTTTAGCTCAGTACGTCGCAGGATCAAGTCTTCTTGCAAGAAGACCAAAGTCAGTATATTTAACCCCCCTCACAACACATACAGACCATGTGCCAAACAAACTGATACAATTTTAAAAGCCTGAGACACACCCATGGGCAGAAGTATGTGGATAGCCAGACCCACCCATCTCTCTGGCTATCTGTAAAACCTGTCCCTGGAATGCCCTAATAAGACTTGTGGCACTACAAGTCTTAGAGCAGATATTCTGGCTTCCACAACTTTCGGAATACATACCCTCTGCCATGTTACATAGTACATAATGATGTGCTCGTCACCTATATGACCAATCCATCTTTTGGACTGGGTGTCATTAGTAGTACTTATATGGTCACAGTTACGTATGTCATGATATTACTTTTAAAAAAGATAGTCAGGTATTTAAAGTTTTTTGAATGAATGTTAAGTCTGCCAAGTCAGGAGCTTGGCAACTTATCTATACTAAAGGATCTGAAGAAGAATGTAAGATGGTCAAATTTGACCCATGAAAACACATTTAAAAATCTGCATCACAATAAAATGCACTGATCATCTACTTTCCATAAATTATTAGCAAATTGGTTTAATTACACCTATCCAAAAAATTTACCAGCCTCCTCCATAGCCCCCCTAACTGGCCTAACCATCGCCAAGATAGGTGTCTTTTCTTCTACCATTGTAAGTAGAAGTCATCTTTAATCAATTTGCTCCTAATTTAGACAAAATAGCTGGAACGTTTATCACACAAACTGTACATGTGAGGTCTGCCTATTTTACAACAGGTGTAATATGTAGTTATGAAACGTCCATTTTTTTATTTGACTGGACTACACTACTTCTTTATTTTCGTAGGTATTAGTACATGATGATGTGGTCTACACCTATAGGACCCATCCATCTCTTGGACTGTCATTAACAGTACTTGTTTGGCAACAACTATCTAATCACATCTCAATATTACTTTTAAAAATAAAGTCGGTCGGGCATATAAAGTTTAACGTTACATTTCCTGGCTTCCCAAGGGAACTCCAGTATCAATCTGCACAGATCCTCAGTATACCAGGTTTCTCCCTGGGCAGTCCGTGTCTGCACTGGGCCCACAAGGGATTGCACTTCAGCAGTTCCCATTGCGATCCCTGACTCTCCTGAGACCTCCGCCTGCCGGTCCCCTTTAGCTGCTCACTAACCTGCACCAGCTGGCTCCTCAGCTTCTTGATGCCATCCACCTGTGCTGCCTCTCCAATAAGATCCATCAGTTGTTCCCGGGCCTTCTGCTGCTGCCGCCCTGCTCACACAGCTCCGCACCACTTCAGGAGTCTTCATGCATCCGATGATCCACAAGCAAAAGCTGCATGCAGTGTGCAACGTATATTCTTGGAGCCGCCAATCCACCGCAACCAAGACTGTGCAACCGCCAACCGTTCCTCCCGGACGACTGCTTGCAATCTAGCACCGTATGTGATGGGGGTACTCACTCTACTTGCTTCTCAGTTACATTGAGGTAGGCACAGGCGGCACTTTGAATACAAAGTCCAGCCTGCTTTATTTAAACTGCATAAAGCATGCCACCAGTATACGAGATAAATGGCATTTCAGTGCAGGAAAACAACATATGCATTTTCCCCATGGCATTTTAGTTTTAGCTCAGTACGTCGCAGGATCAAGTCTTCTTGCAAGAAGACCAAAGTCAGTATATTTAACCCCCCTCACAACACATACAGACCATGTGCCAAACAAACTGACACAATTTTAAAAGCCTGAGACACACCCATGGGCAGAAGTATGTGGATAGCCAGACCCACCTATCTCTCTGGCTATCTGTAAAACCTGTCCCTGGAATGCCCTAATAAGACTTGTGGCACTACAAGTCTTAGAGCAGATATTCAGGCTTCCACAACTTTCGGAATACATACCCTCTGCCATGTTACATAGTACATAATGATGTGCTCGTCACCTATATGACCAATCCATCTTTTGGACTGGGTGTCATTAGTAGTACTTATATGGTCACAGTTACGTATGTCATGTTATTACTTTTAAAAAAGATAGTCAGGTATTTAAAGTTTTTTGAATGAATGTTAAGTCTGCCAAGTCAGGAGCTTGGCAACTTATCTATACTAAAGGATCTGTAGAAGAATGTAAGATGGTCAAATTTGACCCATGAAAACACATTTAAAAATCTGCATCACAATAAAATGCACTGATCATCTACTTTCCATAAATTATTAGCAAATTGGTTTAATTACACCTATCCAAAAAATTTACCAGCCTCCTCCATAGCCCCTCTAGCTGTCCTAACCATCGCCAAGATAGGTGTCTTTTCTACCATTGTAAGTAGAAGTCATCTTTAATCAATTTGCTCCTAATTTAGACAAAATAGCTGGAACGTTTATCACACAAACTGTACATGTGAGGTCTGCCTATTTTACAACAGGTGTAATATGTAGTTATGAAACATCCATTTTTTTTATTTGCCTGGACTACACTACTTCTTTATTTTCGTAGGTATTAGTACATGATGATGTGGTCTACACCTATAGGACCCATCCATCTCTTGGACTGTCATTAACAGTACTTGTTTGGCAACAACTATCTAATCACATCTCAATATTACTTTTAAAAATATAGTCGGTCGGGCATATAAAGTTTAACGTTACATTTCCTGGCTTCCCAAGGGAACTCCAGTATCAATCTGCACAGATCCTCAGTATACCAGGTTTATCCCTGGGCAGTCCGTGTCTGCACTGGGCCCACAAGGGATTGCACTTCAGCAGTTCCCATTGCGATCCCTGACTCTCCTGAGACCTCCACCTGCCGGTCCCCTTTAGCTGCTCACTAACCTGCACCAGCTGGCTCCTCAGCTTCTTGATGCCATCCACCTGAGCTGCCTCTCCAATAAGATCCATCAGCTGTTCCCGGGCATTCTGCTGCTGCCGCTCCGCTCACACATCTCCGCACCACTTCAGGAGTCTTCATGCATCCGCTGATCCACAAGCAAAAGCTGCATGCAGTGTGCAACGTAAATTCTTGGAGCCGCCAATCCACCGCAACCAACACTGTGCACCCGCCAACCGTTCCTCCTGGACGACTGCTTGCACTCTAGCACCGTATGTGATGGGGGTACTCACTCTAATTGCTTCTCAGTTACATTGAGGTAGGCACAGGCGGCACTTTGAATACAAAGTCCAGCCTGCTTTATTTAAACTGCATAAAGCATGCCACCAGTATACGAGATAAATGGCATTTCAGTGCAGGAAAACAACATATGCATTTTCCCCATGGCATTTTAGTTTTAGCTCAGTACAACGCAGGATCAAGTCTTCTTGCAAGAAGACCAAAGTCAGTATATTTAACCCCCCTCACAACACATACAGACCATGTGCCAAACAAACTAACACAATTTTAAAAGCCTGAGACACACCCATGGGCAGAAGTATGTGGATAGCCAGACCCACCCATCTCTCTGGCTATCTGTAAAACCTGTCCCTGGAATGCCCTAATAAGACTTGTGGCACTACAAGTCTTAGAGCAGATATTATGGCTTCCACAACTTTCGGAATACATACCCTCTGCCATGTTACATAGTACATAATGATGTGCTCGTCACCTATATGACCAATCCATCTTTTGGACTGGGTGTCATTAGTAGTACTTATATGGTCACAGTTACGTATGTCATGATATTACTTTTAAAAAAGATAGTCAGGTATTTAAAGTTTTTTGAATGAATGTTAAGTCTGCCAAGTCAGGAGCTTGGCAACTTATCTATACTAAAGGATCTGAAGAAGAATGTAAGATGGTCAAATTTGACCCATGAAAACACATTTAAAAATTTGCATCACAATAAAATGCACTGATTATCTACTTTCCATAAATTATTAGCAAATTGGTTTAATTACACCTATCCAAAAAATTTACCAGCCTCCTCCATAGCCCCTCTAGCTGTCCTAACCATCGCCAAGATAGGTGTCTTTTCTACCATTGTAAGTAGAAGTCATCTTTAATCAATTTGCTCATAATTTAGACAAAATAGCTGGAACGTTTATCACACAAACTGTACATGTGAGGTCTGCCTATTTTACAACAGGTGTAATATGTAGTTATGAAACGTCCATTTTTTTATTTGACTGGACTACACTACTTCTTTATTTTCGTAGGTATTAGTACATGATGATGTGGTCTACACCTATAGGACCCATCCATCTCTTGGACTGTCATTAACAGTACTTGTTTGGCAACAACTATCTAATCACATCTCAATATTACTTTTAAAAATAAAGTCGGTCGGGCATATAAAGTTTAACGTTACATTTCCTGGCTTCCCAAGGGAACTCCAGTATCAATCTGCACAGATCCTCAGTATACCAGGTTTCTCCCTGGGCAGTCCGTGTCTGCACTGGGCCCACAAGGGATTGCACTTCAGCAGTTCCCATTGCGATCCCTGACTCTCCTGAGACCTCCGCCTGCCGGTCCCCTTTAGCTGCTCACTAACCTGCACCAGCTGGCTCCTCAGCTTCTTGATGCCATCCACCTGTGCTGCCTCTCCAATAAGATCCATCACTTGTTCCCGGGCCTTCTGCTGCTGCCGCCCTGCTCACACAGCTCCGCACCACTTCAGGAGTCTTCATGCATCCGATGATCCACAAGCAAAAGCTGCATGCAGTGTGCAACGTATATTCTTGGAGCCGCCAATCCACCGCAACCAACACTGTGCAACCGCCAACCGTTCCTCCCGGACGACTGCTTGCACTCTAGCACCGTATGTGATGGGGGTACTCACTCTACTTGCTTCTCAGTTACATTGAGGTAGGCACAGGCGGCACTTTGAATACAAAGTCCAGCCTGCTTTATTTAAACTGCATAAAGCATGCCACCAGTATACGAGATAAATGGCATTTCAGTGCAGGAAAACAACATATGCATTTTCCCCATGGCATTTTAGTTTTAGCTCAGTACGTCGCAGGATCAAGTCTTCTTGCAAGAAGACCAAAGTCAGTATATTTAACCCCCCTCACAACACATACAGACCATGTGCCAAACAAACTGACACAATTTTAAAAGCCTGAGACACACCCATGGGCAGAAGTATGTGGATAGCCAGACCCACCCATCTCTCTGGCTATCTGTAAAACCTGTCCCTGGAATGCCCTAATAAGACTTGTGGCACTACAAGTCTTAGAGCAGATATTCAGGCTTCCACAACTTTCGGAATACATACCCTCTGCCATGTTACATAGTACATAATGATGTGCTCGTCACCTATATGACCAATCCATCTTTTGGACTGGGTGTCATTAGTAGTACTCATATGGTCACAGTTACGTATGTCATGATATTACTTTTAAAAAAGATAGTCAGGTATTTAAAGTTTTTTGAATGAATGTTAAGTCTGCCAAGTCAGGAGCTTGGCAACTTATCTATACTAAAGGATCTGTAGAAGAATGTAAGATGGTCAAATTTGACCCATGAAAACACATTTAAAAATCTGCATCACAATAAAATGCACTGATCATCTACTTTCCATAAATTATTAGCAAATTGGTTTAATTACACCTATCCAAAAAATTTACCAGCCTCCTCCATAGCTCCTCTAGCTGTCCTAACCATCGCCAAGATAGGTGTCTTTTCTTCTACCATTGTAAGTAGAAGTCATCTTTAATCAATTTGCTCCTAATTTAGACAAAATAGCTGGAACGTTTATCACACAAACTGTACATGTGAGGTCTGCCTATTTTACAACAGGTGTAATATGTAGTTATGAAACGTCCATTTTTTTATTTGACTGGACTACACTACTTCTTTATTTTCGTAGGTATTAGTACATGATGATGTGGTCTACACCTATAGGACCCATCCATCTCTTGGACTGTCATTAACAGTACTTGTTTGGCAACAACTATCTAATCACATCTCAATATTACTTTTAAAAATAAAGTCGGTCGGGCATATAAAGTTTAACGTTACATTTCCTGGCTTCCCAAGGGAACTCCAGTATCAATCTGCACAGATCCTCAGTATACCAGGTTTCTCCCTGGGCAGTCCGTGTCTGCACTGGGCCCACAAGGGATTGCACTTCAGCAGTTCCCATTGCGATCCCTGACTCTCCTGAGACCTCCGCCTGCCGGTCCCCTTTAGCTGCTCACTAACCTGCACCAGCTGGCTCCTCAGCTTCTTGATGCCATCCACCTGTGCTGCCTCTCCAATAAGATCCATCACTTGTTCCCGAGCCTTCTGCTGCTGCCGCCCTGCTCACACAGCTCCGCACCACTTCAGGAGTCTTCATGCATCCGATGATCCACAAGCAAAAGCTGCATGCAGTGTGCAACGTATATTCTTGGAGCCGCCAATCCACCGCAACCAACACTGTGCAACCGCCAACCGTTCCTCCCGGACGGCTGCTTGCACTCTAGCACCGTATGTGATGGGGGTACTCACTCTACTTGCTTCTCAGTTACATTGAGGTAGGCACAGGCGACACTTTGAATACAAAGTCCAGCCTGCTTTATTTAAACTGCATAAAGCATGCCACCAGTATACAAGATAAATGGCATTTCAGTGCAGGAAAACAACATATGCATTTTCCCCATGGCATTTTAGTTTTAGCTCAGTACAACGCAGGATCAAGTCTTCTTGCAAGAAGACCAAAGTCAGTATATTTAACCCCCCTCACAACACATACAGACCATGTGCCAAACAAACTGACACAATTTTAAAAGCCTGAGACACACCCATGGGCAGAAGTATGTGGATAGCCAGACCCACCCATCTCTCTGGCTATCTGTAAAACCTGTCCCTGGAATGCCCTAATAAGACTTGTGGCACTACAAGTCTTAGAGCAGATATTCTGGCTTCCACAACTTTTGGAATACATACCCTTTGCCATGTTACATAGTACATAATGATGTGCTCGTCACCTATATGACCAATCCATCTTTTGGACTGGGTGTCATTAGTAGTACTTATATGGTCACAGTTACGTATGTCATGATATTACTTTTAAAAAAGATAGTCAGGTATTTAAAGTTTTTTGAATGAATGTTAAGTCTGCCAAGTCAGGAGCTTGGCAACTTATCTATACTAAAGGATCTGAAGAAGAATGTAAGATGGTCAAATTTGACCCATGAAAACACATTTAAAAATCTGCATCACAATAAAATGCACTGATCATCTACTTTCCATAAATTATTAGCAAATTGGTTTAATTACACCTATCCAAAAAATTTACCAGCCTCCTCCATAGCCCCTCTAGCTGTCCTAACCATCGCCAAGATAGGTGTCTTTTCTTCTACCATTGTAAGTAGAAGTCATCTTTAATCAATTTGCTCCTAATTTAGACAAAATAGCTGGAACGTTTATCACACAAACTGTACATGTGAGGTCTGCCTATTTTACAACAGGTGTAATATGTAGTTATGAAACGTCCATTTTTTTATTTGACTGGACTACACTACTTCTTTATTTTCGTAGGTATTAGTACATGATGATGTGGTCTACACCTATAGGACCCATCCATCTCTTGGACTGTCATTAACAGTACTTGTTTGGCAACAACTATCTAATCACATCTCAATATTACTTTTAAAAATAAAGTCGGTCGGGCATATAAAGTTTAACGTTACATTTCCTGGCTTCCCAAGGGAACTCCAGTATCAATCTGCACAGATCCTCAGTATACCAGGTTTCTCCCTGGGCAGTCCGTGTCTGCACTGGGCCCACAAGGGATTGCACTTCAGCAGTTCCCATTGCGATCCCTGACTCTCCTGAGACCTCCGCCTGCCGGTCCCCTTTAGCTGCTCACTAACCTGCACCAGCTGGCTCCTCAGCTTCTTGATGCCATCCACCTGTGCTGCCTCTCCAATAAGATCCATCAGTTGTTCCCGGGCCTTCTGCTGCTGCCGCCCTGCTCACACAGCTCCGCACCACTTCAGGAGTCTTCATGCATCCGATGATCCACAAGCAAAAGATGCATGCAGTGTGCAACGTATATTCTTGGAGCCGCCAATCCACCGCAACCAACACTGTGCAACCGCCAACCGTTCCTCCCGGACGACTGCTTGCACTCTAGCACCGTATGTGATGGGGGTACTCACTCTACTTGCTTCTCAGTTACATTGAGGTAGGCACAGGCGGCACTTTGAATACAAAGTCCAGCCTGCTTTATTTAAACTGCATAAAGCATGCCACCAGTATACAAGATAAATGGCATTTCAGTGCAGGAAAACAACATATGCATTTTCCCCATGGCATTTTAGTTTTAGCTCAGTACGTCGCAGGATCAAGTCTTCTTGCAAGAAGACCAAAGTCAGTATATTTAACCCCCCTCACAACACATACAGACCATGTGCCAAACAAACTGACACAATTTTAAAAGCCTGAGACACACCCATGGGCAGAACTATGTGGATAGCCAGACCCACCCATCTCTCTGGCTATCTGTAAAACCTGTCCCTGGAATGCCCTAATAAGACTTGTGGCACTACAAGTCTTAGAGCAGATATTCTGGCTTCCACAACTTTTGGAATACATACCCTCTGCCATGTTACATAGTACATAATGATGTGCTTGTCACCTATATGACCAATCCATCTTTTGGACTGGGTGTCATTAGTAGTACTTATATGGTCACAGTTACGTATGTCATGATATTACTTTTAAAAAAGATAGTCAGGTATTTAAAGTTTTTTGAATGAATGTTAAGTCTGCCAAGTCAGGAGCTTGGCAACTTATCTATACTAAAGGATCTGAAGAAGAATGTAAGATGGTCAAATTTGACCCATGAAAACACATTTAAAAATCTGCATCACAATAAAATGCACTGATCATCTACTTTCCATAAATTATTAGCAAATTGGTTTAATTACACCTATCCAAAAAATTTACCAGCCTCCTCCATAGCCCCTCTAGCTGTCCTAACCATCGCCAAGATAGGTGTCTTTTCTTCTACCATTGTAAGTAGAAGTCATCTTTAATCAATTTGCTCCTAATTTAGACAAAATAGCTGGAACGTTTATCACACAAACTGTACATGTGAGGTCTGCCTATTTTACAACAGGTGTAATATGTAGTTATGAAACGTCCATTTTTTTATTTGACTGGACTACACTACTTCTTTATTTTCGTAGGTATTAGTACATGATGATGTGGTCTACACCTATAGGACCCATCCATCTCTTGGACTGTCATTAACAGTACTTGTTTGGCAACAACTATCTAATCACATCTCAATATTACTTTTAAAAATAAAGTCGGTCGGGCATATAAAGTTTAACGTTACATTTCCTGGCTTCCCAAGGGAACTCCAGTATCAATCTGCACAGATCCTCAGTATACCAGGTTTCTCCCTGGGCAGTCCGTGTCTGCACTGGGCCCACAAGGGATTGCACTTCAGCAGTTCCCATTGCGATCCCTGACTCTCCTGAGACCTCCGCCTGCCGGTCCCCTTTAGCTACTCACTAACCTGCACCAGCTGGCTCCTCAGCTTCTTGATGCCATCCACCTGTGCTGCCTCTCCAATAAGATCCATCAGTTGTTCCCGGGCCTTCTGCTGCTGCCGCCCTGCTCACACAGCTCCGCACCACTTCAGGAGTCTTCATGCATCCGATGATCCACAAGCAAAAGATGCATGCAGTGTGCAACGTATATTCTTGGAGCCGCCAATCCACCGCAACCAACACTGTGCAACCGCCAACCGTTCCTCCCGGACGACTGCTTGCACTCTAGCACCGTATGTGATGGGGGTACTCACTCTACTTGCTTCTCAGTTACATTGAGGTAGGCACAGGCGGCACTTTGAATACAAAGTCCAGCCTGCTTTATTTAAACTGCATAAAGCATGCCACCAGTATACAAGATAAATGGCATTTCAGTGCAGGAAAACAACATATGCATTTTCCCCATGGCATTTTAGTTTTAGCTCAGTACGTCGCAGGATCAAGTCTTCTTGCAAGACCAAAGTCAGTATATTTAACCCCCCTCACAACACATACAGACCATGTGCCAAACAAACTGACACAATTTTAAAAGCCTGAGACACACCCATGGGCAGAACTATGTGGATAGCCAGACCCACCCATCTCTCTGGCTATCTGTAAAACCTGTCCCTGGAATGCCCTAAAAAGACTTGTGGCACTACAAGTCTTAGAGCAGATATTCAGGCTTCCACAACTTTCGGAATACATACCCTCTGCCATGTTACATAGTACATAATGATGTGCTCGTCACCTATATGACCAATCCATCTTTTGGACTGGGTGTCATTAGTAGTACTTATATGGTCACAGTTACGTATGTCATGATATTACTTTTAAAAAAGATAGTCAGGTATTTAAAGTTTTTTGAATGAATGTTAAGTCTGCCAAGTCAGGAGCTTGGCAACTTATCTATACTAAAGGATCTGAAGAAGAATGTAACATTGTCAAATTTGACCCATGAAAACACATTTAAAAATCTGCATCACAATAAAATGCACTGATCATCTACTTTCCATAAATTATTAGCAAATTGGTTTAATTACACCTATCCAAAAAATTTACCAGCCTCCTCCATAGCCCCTCTAGCTGTCCTAACCATCGCCAAGATAGGTGTCTTTTCTTCTACCATTGTAAGTAGAAGTCATCTTTAATCAATTTGCTCCTAATTTAGACAAAATAGCTGGAACGTTTATCACACAAACTGTACATGTGAGGTCTGCCTATTTTACAACAGGTGTAATATGTAGTTATGAAACGTCCATTTTTTTATTTGCCTGGACTACACTACTTCTTTATTTTCCTAGGTATTAGTACATGATGATGTGGTCTACACCTATAGGACCCATCCATCTCTTGGACTGTCATTAACAGTACTTGTTTGGCAACTGTCTAATCACATCTCAATATTACTTTTAAAAATAAAGTCGGTCGGGCATATAAAGTTTAACGTTACATTTCCTGGCTTCCCAAGGGAACTCCAGTATCAATCTGCACAGATCCTCAGTATACCAGGTTTCTCCCTGGGCAGTCCGTGTCTGCACTGGGCCCACAAGGGATTGCACTTCAGCAGTTCCCATTGCGATCCCTGACTCTCCTGAGACCTCCGCCTGCAAGTCCTCTTTAGCTGCTCACTAACCTGCACCAGCTGGCTCCTCAGCTTCTTGATGCCATCCACCTGCGCTGCCTCTCCAATAAGATCCATCAGTTGTTCCCGGGCCTTCTGCTGCTGCCGCTCCGCTCACACAGCTCCTCACCACTTCAGGAGTCTTCATGCATCCGCTGATCCACAAGCAAAAGCTGCATGCAGTGTGCAACGTATATTCTTGGAGCCGCCAATCCACCGCAACCAACACTGTGCAACCGCCAACCGTTCCTCCTGGACGACTGCTTGCACTCTAGCACCGTATGTGATGGGGGTACTCACTCTACTTGCTTCTCAGTTACATTGAGGTAGGCACAGGTGGCACTTTGAATACAAAGTCCAGCCTGCTTTATTTAAACTGCATAAAGCATGCCACCAGTATACGAGATAAATGGCATTTCAGTGCAGGAAAACAACATATGCATTTTCCCCATGGCATTTTAGTTTTAGCTCAGTACGTCGCAGGATCAAGTCTTCTTGCAAGAAGACTAAAGTCAGTATATTTAACCCCTCTCACAACACATACAGACCATGTGCCAAACAAACTGACACAATTTTAAAATCCTGAAACACACCCATGGGCAGAAGTATGTGGATAGCCAGACCCACCCATCTCTCTGGCTATCTGTAAAACCTGTCCCTGGAATGCCCTAATAAGACTTGTGGCACTACAAGTCTTAGAGCAGATATTCAGGCTTCCACAACTTTCGGAATACATACCCTCTGCCATGTTACATAGTACATAATGATGTGCTCGTCACCTATATGACCAATCCATCTTTTGGACTGGGTGTCATTAGTAGTACTTATATAGTCACAGTTACGTATGTCATGATATTACTTTTAAAAAAGATAGTCAGGTATTTAAAGTTTTTTGAATGAATGTTAAGTCTGCCAAGTCAGGAGCTTGGCAACTTATCCATACTAAAGGATCTGTAGAAGAATGTAACATGGTCAAATTTGACCCATGAAAACACATTTAAATATCTGCATCACAATAAAATGCACTGATCATCTACTTTCCATAAATTATTAGCAAATTGGTTTAATTACACCTATCCAAAAAATTTACCAGCCTCCTCCATAGCCCCTCTAGCTGTCCTAACCATCGCCAAGATAGGTGTCTTTTCTACCATTGTAAGTAGAAGTCATCTTTAATCAATTTGCTCCTAATTTAGACAAAATAGCTGGAACGTTTATCACACAAACTGTACATGTGAGGTCTGCCTATTTTACAACAGGTGTAATATGTAGTTATGAAACATCCATTTTTTTTATTTGCCTGGACTACACTACTTCTTAATTTTCGTAGGTATTAGTACATGATGATGTGGTCTACACCTATAGGACCCATCCATCTCTTGGACTGTCATTAACAGTACATGTTTGGCAACAACTATCTAATCACATCTCAATATTACTTTTAAAAATAGTCGGCCGGGCATATAAAGTTTAACGTTACATTTCCTGGCTTCCCAAGGAAACTCCAGTATCAATCTGCACAGATCCTCAGTATACCAGGTTTCTCCCTGGGCAGTCCGTGTCTGCACTGGGCCCACAAGGGATTGCACTTCAGCAGTTCCCATTGCGATCCCTGACTCTCCTGAGACCTCCGCCTGCCAGTCCCCTTTAGCTGCTCACTAACCTGCACCAGCTGGCTCCTCAGCTTCTTGATGCCATCCACCTGCGCTGCCTCTCCAATAAGATCCATCAGTTGTTCCCGGGCCTTCTGCTGCTGCCGCTCCGCTCACACAGCTCCGCACCACTTCAGGAGTCTTCATGCATCCGCTGATCCAGAAGCAAAAGCTGCATGCAGTGTGCAACGTATATTCTTGGAGCCGCCAATCCACAGCAACCAACACTGTGCAACCGCCAACCGTTCCTGCTGGACGACTGCTTGCACTCTAGCACCGTATGTGATGGGGGTACTCACTCTACTTGCTTCTCAGTTACATTGAGGTAGGCACAGGAGGCACTTTGAATACAAAGTCCAGCCTGCTTTATTTAAACTGCATAAAGCATGCCACCAGTATACGAGATAAATGGCATTTCAGTGCAGGAAAACAACATATGCATTTTCCCCATGGCATTTTAGTTTTAGCTCAGTACGTCGCAGGATCAAGTCTTCTTGCAAGAAGACCAAAGTCAGTATATTTAACCCCCCTCACAACACATACAGACCATGTGCCAAACAAACTGACACAATTTTAAAAGCCTGAGACACACCCATGGGCAGAAGTATGTGGATAGCCAGACCCACCCATCTCTTTGGCTATATGTAAAACCTGTCCCTGGAATGCCCCAATAAGACTTCTGGCACTACAAGTCTTAGAGCAGATATTCAGGCTTCCACAACTTTCGGAATACATACCCTCTGCCATGTTACATAGTACATAATGATGTGCTCGTCACCTATATGACCAATCCATCTTTTGGACTGGGTGTCATTAGTAGTACTTAGATGGTCAAAGTTACGTATGTCATGAAATTACTTTTAAAAAAGATAGTCAGGTATTTAAAGTTTTTTGAATGAATGTTAAGTCTGCCAAGTCAGGAGCTTGGCAACTTATCTATACTAAAGGATCTGTAGAACAATGTAAGATGGTCAAATTTGACCCATGAAAACATATTTAAAAATCTGCATCACAATAAAATGCACTGATCATCTACTTTCCATAAATTATTAGCAAATTGGTTTAATTACACCTATCCAAAAAATTTACCAGCCTCCTCCATAGCCCCTCTAGCTGTCCTAACCATCGCCAAGATAGGTGTCTTTTCTTCTACCATTGTAAGTAGAAGTCATCTTTAATCAATTTGCTCCTAATTTAGACAAAATAGCTGGAACGTTTATCACACAAACTGTACATGTGAGGTCTGCCTATTTTACAACAGGTGTAATATGTAGTTATGAAACGTCCATTTTTTTATTTGACTGGACTACACTACTTCTTTATTTTCGTAGGTATTAGTACATGATGATGTGGTCTACACCTATAGGACCCATCCATCTCTTGGACTGTCATTAACAGTACTTGTTTGGCAACAACTATCTAATCACATCTCAATATTACTTTTAAAAATAAAGTCGGTCGGGCATATAAAGTTTAACGTTACATTTCCTGGCTTCCCAAGGGAACTCCAGTATCAATCTGCACAGATCCTCAGTATACCAGGTTTCTCCCTGGGCAGTCCGTGTCTGCACTGGGCCCACAAGGGATTGCACTTCAGCAGTTCCCATTGCGATCCCTGACTCTCCTGAGACCTCCGCCTGCCGGTCCCCTTTAGCTGCTCACTAACCTGCACCAGCTGGCTCCTCAGCTTCTTGATGCCATCCACCTGTGCTGCCTCTCCAATAAGATCCATCACTTGTTCCCGGGCCTTCTGCTGCTGCCGCCCTGCTCACACAGCTCCGCACCACTTCAGGAGTCTTCATGCATCCGATGATCCACAAGCAAAAGCTGCATGCAGTGTGCAACGTATATTCTTGGAGCCGCCAATCCACCGCAACCAACACTGTGCAACCGCCAACCGTTCCTCCCGGACGGCTGCTTGCACTCTAGCACCGTATGTGATGGGGGTACTCACTCTACTTGCTTCTCAGTTACATTGAGGTAGGCACAGGCGGCACTTTGAATACAAAGTCCAGCCTGCTTTATTTAAACTGCATAAAGCATGCCACCAGTATACAAGATAAATGGCATTTCAGTGCAGGAAAACAACATATGCATTTTCCCCATGGCATTTTAGTTTTAGCTCAGTACAACGCAGGATCAAGTCTTCTTGCAAGAAGACCAAAGTCAGTATATTTAACCCCCCTCACAACACATACAGACCATGTGCCAAACAAACTGACACAATTTTAAAAGCCTGAGACACACCCATGGGCAGAAGTATGTGGATAGCCAGACCCACCCATCTCTCTGGCTATCTGTAAAACCTGTCCCTGGAATGCCCTAATAAGACTTGTGGCACTACAAGTCTTAGAGCAGATATTCTGGCTTCCACAACTTTTGGAATACATACCCTCTGCCATGTTACATAGTACATAATGATGTGCTCGTCACCTATATGACCAATCCATCTTTTGGACTGGGTGTCATTAGTAGTACTTATATGGTCACAGTTACGTATGTCATGATATTACTTTTAAAAAAGATAGTCAGGTATTTAAAGTTTTTTGAATGAATGTTAAGTCTGCCAAGTCAGGAGCTTGGCAACTTATCTATACTAAAGGATCTGAAGAAGAATGTAAGATGGTCAAATTTGACCCATGAAAACACATTTAAAAATCTGCATCACAATAAAATGCACTGATCATCTACTTTCCATAAATTATTAGCAAATTGGTTTAATTACACCTATCCAAAAAATTTACCAGCCTCCTCCATAGCCCCTCTAGCTGTCCTAACCATCGCCAAGATAGGTGTCTTTTCTACCATTGTAAGTAGAAGTCATCTTTAATCAATTTGCTCCTAATTTAGACAAAATAGCTGGAACGTTTATCACACAAACTGTACATGTGAGGTCTGCCTATTTTACAACAGGTGTAATATGTAGTTATGAAACGTCCATTTTTTTATTTGCCTGGACTACACTACTTCTTTATTTTCCTAGGTATTAGTACATGATGATGTGGTCTACACCTATAGGACCCATCCATCTCTTGGACTGTCATTAACAGTACTTGTTTGGCAACTGTCTAATCACATCTCAATATTACTTTTAAAAATAAAGTCGGTCGGGCATATAAAGTTTAACGTTACATTTCCTGGATTCCCAAGGGAACTCCAGTATCAATCTGCACAGATCCTCAGTATACCAGGTTTCTCCCTGGGCAGTCCGTGTCTGCACTGGGCCCACAAGGGATTGCACTTCAGCAGTTCCCATTGCGATCCCTGACTCTCCTGAGACCTCCGCCTGCAAGTCCTCTTTAGCTGCTCACTAACCTGCACCAGCTGGCTCCTCAGCTTCTTGATGCCATCCACCTGCGCTGCCTCTCCAATAAGATCCATCACTTGTTCCCGGGCCTTCTGCTGCTGCCGCTCCGCTCACACAGCTCCTCACCACTTCAGGAGTCTTCATGCATCCGCTGATCCACAAGCAAAAGCTGCATGCAGTGTGCAACGTATATTCTTGGAGCCGCCAATCCACCGCAACCAACACTGTGCAACCGCCAACCGTTCCTCCTGGACGACTGCTTGCACTCTAGCACCGTATGTGATGGGGGTACTCACTCTACTTGCTTCTCAGTTACATTGAGGTAGGCACAGGTGGCACTTTGAATACAAAGTCCAGCCTGCTTTATTTAAACTGCATAAAGCATGCCACCAGTATACGAGATAAATGGCATTTCAGTGCAGGAAAACAACATATGCATTTTCCCCATGGCATTTTAGTTTTAGCTCAGTACGTCGCAGGATCAAGTCTTCTTGCAAGAAGACTAAAGTCAGTATATTTAACCCCTCTCACAACACAGACCATGTGCCAAACAAACTGACACAATTTTAAAAGCCTGAAACACACCCATGGGCAGAAGTATGTGGATAGCCAGACCCACCCATCTCTCTGGCTATCTGTAAAACCTGTCCCTGGAATGCCCTAATAAGACTTGTGGCACTACAAGTCTTAGAGCAGATATTCAGGCTTCCACAACTTTCGGAATACATACCCTCTGCCATGTTACATAGTACATAATGATGTGCTCGTCACCTATATGACCAATCCATCTTTTGGACTGGGTGTCATTAGTAGTACTTATATAGTCACAGTTACGTATGTCATGATATTACTTTTAAAAAAGATAGTCAGGTATTTAAAGTTTTTTGAATGAATGTTAAGTCTGCCAAGTCAGGAGCTTGGCAGCTTATCCATACTAAAGGATCTGTAGAAGAATGTAACATGGTCAAATTTGACCCATGAAAACACATTTAAAAATCTGCATCACAATAAAATGCACTGATCATCTACTTTCCATAAATTATTAGCAAATTGGTTTAATTACACCTATCCAAAAAATTTACCAGCCTCCTCCATAGCCCCTCTAGCTGTCCTAACCATCGCCAAGATAGGTGTCTTTTCTACCATTGTATGTAGAAGTCATCTTTAATCAATTTGCTCCTAATTTAGACAAAATAGCTGGAACGTTTATCACACAAACTGTACATGTGAGGTCTGCCTATTTTACAACAGGTGTAATATGTAGTTATGAAACGTCCATTTTTTTTATTTGACTGGACTACACTACTTCTTTATTTTCGTAGGTATTAGTACATGATGATGTGGTCTACACCTATAGGACCCATCCATCTCTTGAACTGTCATTAACAGTACATGTTTGGCAACAACTATCTAATCACATCTCAATATTACTTTTAAAAATAAAGTCGGTCGGGCATATAAAGTTTAACGTTACATTTCCTGACTTCCCAAGGGAACTCCAGTATCAATCTGCACAGATTCTCAGTATACCAGGTTTCTCCCTGGGCAGTCCGTGTCTGCACTGGGCCCACAAGGGATTGCACTTCAGCAGTTCCCATTGCGATCCCTGACTCTCCTGAGACCTCCGCCTGCCAGTCCCCTTTAGCTGCTCACTAACCTGCACCAGCTGGCTCCTCAGCTT
The DNA here is from genome assembly GCF_048569485.1 of Anomaloglossus baeobatrachus. Lineage (NCBI taxonomy): Eukaryota > Metazoa > Chordata > Amphibia > Anura > Aromobatidae > Anomaloglossus > Anomaloglossus baeobatrachus. The sequence goes on along the minus strand of NC_134354.1, from coordinate 110,612,379 downwards.
CTTGATGCCATCCACCTGCGCTGCCTCTCCAATAAGATCCATCAGTTGTTCCCGGGCCTTCTGCTGCTGCCGCTCCGCTCACACAGCTCCGCACCACTTCAGGAGTCTTCATGCATCCGCTGATCCAGAAGCAAAAGCTGCATGCAGTGTGCAACGTATATTCTTGGAGCCGCCAATCCACAGCAACCAACACTGTGCAACCGCCAACCGTTCCTGCTGGACGACTGCTTGCACTCTAGCACCGTATGTGATGGGGGTACTCACTCTACTTGCTTCTCAGTTACATTGAGGTAGGCACAGGAGGCACTTTGAATACAAAGTCCAGCCTGCTTTATTTAAACTGCATAAAGCATGCCACCAGTATACGAGATAAATGGCATTTCAGTGCAGGAAAACAACATATGCATTTTCCCCATGGCATTTTAGTTTTAGCTCAGTACGTCGCAGGATCAAGTCTTCTTGCAAGAAGACCAAAGTCAGTATATTTAACCCCCCTCACAACACATACAGACCATGTGCCAAACAAACTGACACAATTTTAAAAGCCTGAGACACACCCATGGGCAGAAGTATGTGGATAGCCAGACCCACCCATCTCTTTGGCTATATGTAAAACCTGTCCCTGGAATGCCCCAATAAGACTTCTGGCACTACAAGTCTTAGAGCAGATATTCAGGCTTCCACAACTTTCGGAATACATACCCTCTGCCATGTTACATAGTACATAATGATGTGCTCGTCACCTATATGACCAATCCATCTTTTGGACTGGGTGTCATTAGTAGTACTTATATGGTCACAGTTACGTATGTCATGATATTACTTTTAAAAAAGATAGTCAGGTATTTAAAGTTTTTTGAATGAATGTTAAGTCTGCCAAGTCAGGAGCTTGGCAACTTATCTATACTAAAGGATCTGTAGAAGAATGTAACATGGTCAAATTTGACCCATGAAAACACATTTAAAAATCTGCATCACAATAAAATGCACTGATCATCTACTTTCCATAAATTATTAGCAAATTGGTTTAATTACACCTATCCAAAAAATTTACCAGCCTCCTCCATAGCCCCTCTAGCTGTCCTAACCATCGCCAAGATAGGTGTCTTTTCTACCATTGTAAGTAGAAGTCATCTTTAATCAATTTGCTCCTAATTTAGACAAAATAGCTGGAACGTTTATCACACAAACTGTACATGTGAGGTCTGCCTATTTTACAACAGGTGTAATATGTAGTTATGAAACGTCCATTTTTTTTATTTGCCTGGACTACACTACTTTTTTATTTTCGTAGGTATTAGTACATGATGATGTGGTCTACACCTATAGGACCCATCCATCTCTTGGACTGTCATTAACAGTACTTGTTTGGCAACAACTATCTAATCACATCTCAATATTACTTTTAAAAATAAAGTCGGTCGGGCATATAAAGTTTAACGTTACATTTCCTGGCTTCCCAAGGGAACTCCAGTATCAATCTGCACAGATCCTCAGTATACCAGGTTTCTCCCTGGGCAGTCCGTGTCTGCACTGGGCCCACAAGGTATTGCACTTCAGAAGTTCCCATTGCGATCCCTGACTCTCCTGAGACCTCCGCCTGCCGGTCCCCTGTAGCTGCTCACTAACCTGCACCAGCTGGCTCCTCAGCTTCTTGATGCCATCCACCTGCGCTGCCTCTCCAATAAGATCCATCAGTTGTTCCCGGGCCTTCTGCTGCTGCCGCTCCGCTCACACAGCTCCGCACCACTTCAGGAGTCTTCATGCATCCGCTGATCCACAAGCAAAAGCTGCATGCAGTGTGCAACGTATATTCTTGGAGCCGCCAATCCACCGCAACCAACACTGTGCAACCGCCAACCGTTCCTCCCGGACGACTGCTTGCACTCTAGCACCGTATGTGATGGGGGTACTCACTCTACTTGCTTCTCATTTACATTGAGGTAGGCACAGGCGGCACTTTGAATACAAAGTCCAGCCTGCTTTATTTAAACTGCATAAAGCATGCCACCAGTATACGAGATAAATGGCATTTCAGTGCAGGAAAACAACACATGCATTTTCCCCATGGCATTTTAGTTTTAGCTCAGTACGTCGCAGGATCAAGTCTTCTTGCAAGAAGACCAAAGTCAGTATATTTAACCCCCCTCACAACACATACAGACCATGTGCCAAACAAACTGACACAATTTTAAAAGCCTGAGACACACCCATGGGCAGAAGTATGTGGATAGCCAGACCCACCCATCTCTCTGGCTTTCTGTAAAACCTGTCCCTGGAATGCCCTAATAAGACTTGTGGCACTACAAGTCTTAGAGCAGATATTCAGGCTTCCACAACTTTCAGAATACATACCCTCTGCCATGTTACATACTACATAATGATGTGCTCGTCACCTATATGACCAATCCATCTTTTGAACTGGGTGTCATTAGTAGTACTTATATGGTCACAGTTACGTATGTCATGATATTACTTTTAAAAAAGATAGTCAGGTATTTAAAGTTTTTTGAATGAATGTTAAGTCTGGCCAAGTCAGGAGCTTGGCAACTTATCCATACTAAAGGATCTGTAGAAGAATGTAACATGGTCAAATTTGACCCATGAAAACACATTTAAAAATCTGCATCACAATAAAATGCACTGATCATCTACTTTCCATAAATTATTAGCAAATTGGTTTAATTACACCTATCCAAAAAATTTACCAGCCTCCTCCATAGCCCCTCTAGTTGTCCTAACCATCGCCAAGATAGGTGTCTTTCCTACCATTGTAAGTAGAAGTCATCTTTAATCAATTTGCTCCTAATTTAGACAAAATAGCTGGAACGTTTATCACACAAACTGTACATGTGAGGTCTGCCTATTTTACAACAGGTGTAATATGTAGTTATGAAACATCCATTTTTTTTATTTGTCTGGACTACACTACTTCTTTATTTTCGTAGGTATTAGTACATGATGATGTGGTCTACACCTATAGGACCCATCCATCTCTTGGACTGTCATTAACAGTACTTGTTTGGCAACAACTATCTAATCACATCTCAATATTACTTTTAAAAATAAAGTCGGTCGGGCATATAAAGTTTAACGTTACATTTCCTGACTTCCCAAGGGAACTCCAGTATCAATCTGCACAGATTCTCAGTATACCAGGTTTCTCCCTGGGCAGTCCGTGTCTGCACTGGGCCCACAAGGGATTGCACTTCAGCAGTTCCCATTGCGATCCCTGACTCTCCTGAGACCTCCGCCTGCCAGTCCCCTTTAGCTGCTCACTAACCTGCACCAGCTGGCTCCTCAGCTTCTTGATGCCATCCACCTGCGCTGCCTCTCCAATAAGATCCATCAGTTGTTCCCGGGCCTTCTGCTGCTGCCGCTCCGCTCACACAGCTCCGCACCACTTCAGGAGTCTTCATGCATCCGCTGATCCAGAAGCAAAAGCTGCATGCAGTGTGCAACGTATATTCTTGGAGCCGCCAATCCACAGCAACCAACACTGTGCAACCGCCAACCGTTCCTGCTGGACGACTGCTTGCACTCTAGCACCGTATGTGATGGGGGTACTCACTCTACTTGCTTCTCAGTTACATTGAGGTAGGCACAGGAGGCACTTTGAATACAAAGTCCAGCCTGCTTTATTTAAACTGCATAAAGCATGCCACCAGTATACGAGATAAATGGCATTTCAGTGCAGGAAAACAACATATGCATTTTCCCCATGGCATTTTAGTTTTAGCTCAGTACGTCGCAGGATCAAGTCTTCTTGCAAGAAGACCAAAGTCAGTATATTTAACCCCCCTCACAACACATACAGACCATGTGCCAAACAAACTGACACAATTTTAAAAGCCTGAGACACACCCATGGGCAGAAGTATGTGGATAGCCAGACCCACCCATCTCTTTGGCTATATGTAAAACCTGTCCCTGGAATGCCCCAATAAGACTTCTGGCACTACAAGTCTTAGAGCAGATATTCAGGCTTCCACAACTTTCGGAATACATACCCTCTGCCATGTTACATAGTACATAATGATGTGCTCGTCACCTATATGACCAATCCATCTTTTGGACTGGGTGTCATTAGTAGTACTTATATGGTCACAGTTACGTATGTCATGATATTACTTTTAAAAAAGATAGTCAGGTATTTAAAGTTTTTTGAATGAATGTTAAGTCTGCCAAGTCAGGAGCTTGGCAACTTATCTATACTAAAGGATCTGTAGAAGAATGTAACATGGTCAAATTTGACCCATGAAAACACATTTAAAAATCTGCATCACAATAAAATGCACTGATCATCTACTTTCCATAAATTATTAGCAAATTGGTTTAATTACACCTATCCAAAAAATTTACCAGCCTCCTCCATAGCCCCTCTAGCTGTCCTAACCATCGCCAAGATAGGTGTCTTTTCTACCATTGTAAGTAGAAGTCATCTTTAATCAATTTGCTCCTAATTTAGACAAAATAGCTGGAACGTTTATCACACAAACTGTACATGTGAGGTCTGCCTATTTTACAACAGGTGTAATATGTAGTTATGAAACGTCCATTTTTTTTATTTGCCTGGACTACACTACTTTTTTATTTTCGTAGGTATTAGTACATGATGATGTGGTCTACACCTATAGGACCCATCCATCTCTTGGACTGTCATTAACAGTACTTGTTTGGCAACAACTATCTAATCACATCTCAATATTACTTTTAAAAATAAAGTCGGTCGGGCATATAAAGTTTAACGTTACATTTCCTGGCTTCCCAAGGGAACTCCAGTATCAATCTGCACAGATCCTCAGTATACCAGGTTTCTCCCTGGGCAGTCCGTGTCTGCACTGGGCCCACAAGGTATTGCACTTCAGAAGTTCCCATTGCGATCCCTGACTCTCCTGAGACCTCCGCCTGCCGGTCCCCTGTAGCTGCTCACTAACCTGCACCAGCTGGCTCCTCAGCTTCTTGATGCCATCCACCTGCGCTGCCTCTCCAATAAGATCCATCAGTTGTTCCCGGGCCTTCTGCTGCTGCCGCTCCGCTCACACAGCTCCGCACCACTTCAGGAGTCTTCATGCATCCGCTGATCCACAAGCAAAAGCTGCATGCAGTGTGCAACGTATATTCTTGGAGCCGCCAATCCACCGCAACCAACACTGTGCAACCGCCAACCGTTCCTCCCGGACGACTGCTTGCACTCTAGCACCGTATGTGATGGGGGTACTCACTCTACTTGCTTCTCATTTACATTGAGGTAGGCACAGGCGGCACTTTGAATACAAAGTCCAGCCTGCTTTATTTAAACTGCATAAAGCATGCCACCAGTATACGAGATAAATGGCATTTCAGTGCAGGAAAACAACACATGCATTTTCCCCATGGCATTTTAGTTTTAGCTCAGTACGTCGCAGGATCAAGTCTTCTTGCAAGAAGACCAAAGTCAGTATATTTAACCCCCCTCACAACACATACAGACCATGTGCCAAACAAACTGACACAATTTTAAAAGCCTGAGACACACCCATGGGCAGAAGTATGTGGATAGCCAGACCCACCCATCTCTCTGGCTTTCTGTAAAACCTGTCCCTGGAATGCCCTAATAAGACTTGTGGCACTACAAGTCTTAGAGCAGATATTCAGGCTTCCACAACTTTCAGAATACATACCCTCTGCCATGTTACATACTACATAATGATGTGCTCGTCACCTATATGACCAATCCATCTTTTGAACTGGGTGTCATTAGTAGTACTTATATGGTCACAGTTACGTATGTCATGATATTACTTTTAAAAAAGATAGTCAGGTATTTAAAGTTTTTTGAATGAATGTTAAGTCTGGCCAAGTCAGGAGCTTGGCAACTTATCCATACTAAAGGATCTGTAGAAGAATGTAACATGGTCAAATTTGACCCATGAAAACACATTTAAAAATCTGCATCACAATAAAATGCACTGATCATCTACTTTCCATAAATTATTAGCAAATTGGTTTAATTACACCTATCCAAAAAATTTACCAGCCTCCTCCATAGCCCCTCTAGTTGTCCTAACCATCGCCAAGATAGGTGTCTTTCCTACCATTGTAAGTAGAAGTCATCTTTAATCAATTTGCTCCTAATTTAGACAAAATAGCTGGAACGTTTATCACACAAACTGTACATGTGAGGTCTGCCTATTTTACAACAGGTGTAATATGTAGTTATGAAACATCCATTTTTTTTATTTGTCTGGACTACACTACTTCTTTATTTTCGTAGGTATTAGTACATGATGATGTGGTCTACACCTATAGGACCCATCCATCTCTTGGACTGTCATTAACAGTACTTGTTTGGCAACAACTATCTAATCACATCTCAATATTACTTTTAAAAATAAAGTCGGTCGGGCATATAAAGTTTAACGTTACATTTCCTGGCTTCCCAAGGGAACTCCAGTATCAATCTGCACAGATCCTCAGTATACCAGGTTTCTCCCTGGGCAGTCCGTGTCTGCACTGGGCCCACAAGGGATTGCACTTCAGCAGTTCCCATTGCGATCCCTGACTCTCCTGAGACCTCCGCCTGCCGGTCCCCTTTAGCTGCTCACTAACCTGCACCAGCTGGCTCCTCAGCTTCTTGATGCCATCCACCTGCGCTGCCTCTCCAATAAGATCCATCAGTTGTTCCCGGGCCTTCTGCTGCTGCCGCTCCGCTCACACAGCTCCGCACCACTTCAGGAGTCTTCATGCATCCGCTGATCCACAAGCAAAAGATGCATGCAGTGTGCAACGTATATTCTTGGAGCCGCCAATCCATCGCAACCAACACTGTGCAACCGCCAACCGTTCCTCCCGGACGACTGCTTGCACTCTAGCACCGTATGTGATGGGGGTACTCACTCTACTTGCTTCTCAGTTACATTGAGGTAGGCACAGGAGGCACTTTGAATACAAAGTCCAGCCTGCTTTATTTAAACTGCATAAAGCATGCCACCAGTATACGAGATAAATGGCATTTCAGTGCAGGAAAACAACATATGCATTTTCCCCATGGCATTTTAGTTTTAGCTCAGTACGTCGCAGGATCAAGTCTTCTTGCAAGAAGACCAAAGTCAGTATATTTAACCCCCCTCACAACACATACAGACCATGTGCCAAACAAACTGACACAATTTTAAAAGCCTGAGACACACCCATGGGCAGAAGTATGTGGATAGCCAGACCCACCCATCTCTCTGGCTATCTGTAAAACCTGTCCCTGGAATGCCCTAATAAGACTTGTGGCACTACAAGTCTTAAAGCAGATATTCAGGCTTCCACAACTTTCGGAATACATACCCTCTGCCATGTTACATAGTACATAATGATGTGCTCGTCACCTATATGACCAATCCATCTTTTGGACTGGGTGTCATTAGTAGTACTTATATGGTCACAGTTACGTATGTCATGATATTACTTTTAAAAAAGAGAGTCAGGTATTTAAAGTTTTTTGAATGAATGTTAAGTCTGGCCAAGTCAGGAGCTTGGCAACTTATCCATACTAAAGGATCTGTAGAAGAATGTAACATGGTCAAATTTGACCCATGAAAACACATTTAAAAATCTGCATCACAATAAAATGCACTGATCATCTACTTTCCATAAATTAGCAAATTGGTTTAATTACAGTTATCCAAAAAATTTACCAGCCTCCCCCATAGCCCCTCTAGCTGTCCTAACCATCGCCAAGATAGGTGTCTTTTCTACCATTGTAAGTAGAAGTCATCTTTAATCAATTTGCTCCTAATTTAGACAAAATAGCTGGAACGTTTATCACACAAACTGTACATGTGAGGTCTGCCTATTTTACAACAGGTGTAATATGTAGTTATGAAACATTTATTTTTTTTATTTGCCTGGACTACACTACTTCTTTATTTTCGTAGGTATTAGTACATGATGATGTGGTCTACACCTATAGGACCCATCCATCTCTTGGACTGTCATTAACAGTACTTGTTTGGCAACAACTATCTAATCACATCTCAATATTACTTTTAAAAATAAAGTCGGTCGGGCATATAAAGTTTAACGTTACATTTCCTGGCTTCCCAAGGGAACTCCAGTATCAATCTGCACAGATCCTCAGTATACCAGGTTTCTCCCTGGGCAGTCCGTGTCTGCACTGGGCCCACAAGGGATTGCACTTCAGCAGTTCCCATTGCGATCCCTGACTCTCCTGAGTCCTCCGCCTGCCGATCCCCTTTAGCTGCTCACTAACCTGCACCAGCTGGCTCCTCAGCTTCTTAATGCCATCCACCTGTGCTGCCTCTCCAATAAGATCCATCAGTTGTTCCCGGGCCTTCTGCTGCTGCCGCTCCGCTCACACAGCTCCGCACCACTTCAGGAGTCTTCATGCATCCGCTGATCCACAAGCAAAAGCTGCATGCAGTGTGCAACGTATATTCTTGGAGCCGCCAATCCACCGCAACCAACACTGTGCAACCGCCAACCGTTCCTCCCGGACGACTGCTTGCACTCTAGCACCGTATGTGATGGGGGTACTCACTCTACTTGCTTCTCAGTTACATTGAGGTAGGCACAGGAGGCACTTTGAATACAAAGTCCAGCCTGCTTTATTTAAACTGCATAAAGCATGCCACCAGTATACGAGATAAATGGCATTTCAGTGCAGGAAAACAACATATGCATTTTCCCCATGGCATTTTAGTTTTAGCTCAGTACGTCGCAGGATCAAGTCTTCTTGCAAGAAGACCAAAGTCAGTATATTTAACCCCCCTCACAACACATACAGACCATGTGCCAAACAAACTGACACAATTTTAAAAGCCTGAGACACACCCATGGGCAGAAGTATGTGGATAGCCAGACCCACCCATCTCTCTGGCTATCTGTAGAACCTGTCCCTGGAATGCCCTAATAAGACTTGTGGCACTACAAGTCTTAGAGCAGATATTCAGGCTTCCACAACTTTCGGAATACATACCCTCTGCCATGTTACATAGTACATAATGATGTGCTCGTCACCTATATGACCAATCCATCTTTTGGACTGGGTGTCATTAGTAGTACTTATATGGTCACAGTTACGTATGTCATGATATTACTTTTAAAAAAGAGAGTCAGGTATTTAAAGTTTTTTGAATGAATGTTAAGTCTGGCCAAGTCAGGAGCTTGGCAACTTATCCATACTAAAGGATCTGTAGAAGAATGTAACATGGTCAAATTTGACCCATGAAAACACATTTAAAAATCTGCATCACAATAAAATGCACTGATCATCTACTTTCCATAAATTAGCAAATTGGTTTAATTACAGTTATCCAAAAAATTTACCAGCCTCCCCCATAGCCCCTCTAGCTGTCCTAACCATCGCCAAGATAGGTGTCTTTTCTACCATTGTAAGTAGAAGTCATCTTTAATCAATTTGCTCCTAATTTAGACAAAATAGCTGGAACGTTTATCACACAAACTGTACATGTGAGGTCTGCCTATTTTACAACAGGTGTAATATGTAGTTATGAAACATTTATTTTTTTTATTTGCCTGGACTACACTACTTCTTTATTTTCGTAGGTATTAGTACATGATGATGTGGTCTACACCTATAGGACCCATCCATCTCTTGGACTGTCATTAACAGTACTTGTTTGGCAACAACTATCTAATCACATCTCAATATTACTTTTAAAAATAAAGTCGGTCGGGCATATAAAGTTTAACGTTACATTTCCTGGCTTCCCAAGGGAACTCCAGTATCAATCTGCACAGATCCTCAGTATACCAGGTTTCTCCCTGGGCAGTCCGTGTCTGCACTGGGCCCACAAGGGATTGCACTTCAGCAGTTCCCATTGCGATCCCTGACTCTCCTGAGTCCTCCGCCTGCCGATCCCCTTTAGCTGCTCACTAACCTGCACCAGCTGGCTCCTCAGCTTCTTGATGCCATCCACCTGTGCTGCCTCTCCAATAAGATCCATCAGTTGTTCCCGGGCCTTCTGCTGCTGCCGCTCCGCTCACACAGCTCCGCACCACTTCAAGAGTCTTCATGCATCCGCTAATCCACAAGCAAAAGCTGCATGCAGTGTGCAACGTATATTTTTGGAGCCGCCAATCCACCGCAACCAACACTGTGCAACCGCCAACCGTTCCTCCCGGACGACTGCTTGCACTCTAGCACCGTATGTGATGGGGGTACTCACTCTACTTGCTTCTCAGTTACATTGAGGTAGGCACAGGAGGCACTTTGAATACAAAGTCCAGCCTGCTTTATTTAAACTGCATAAAGCATGCCACCAGTATACGAGATAAATGGCATTTCAGTGCAGGAAAACAACATATGCATTTTCCCCATGGCATTTTAGTTTTAGCTCAGTACGTCGCAGGATCAAGTCTTCTTGCAAGAAGACCAAAGTCAGTATATTTAACCCCCCTCACAACACATACAGACCATGTGCCAAACAAACTGACACAATTTTAAAAGCCTGAGACACACCCATGGGCAGAAGTATGTGGATAGCCAGACCCACCCATCTCTCTGGCTATCTGTAGAACCTGTCCCTGGAATGCCCTAATAAGACTTGTGGCACTACAAGTCTTAGAGCAGATATTCAGGCTTCCACAACTTTCGGAATACATACCCTCTGCCATGTTACATAGTACATAATGATGTGCTCGTCACCTATATGACCAATCCATCTTTGGACTGGGTGTCATTAGTAGTACTTATATGGTCACAGTTACGTATGTCATGATATTACTTTTAAAAAAGATAGTCAGGTATTTAAAGTTTTTTGAATGAATGTTAAGTCTGGCCAAGTCAGGAGCTTGGCAACTTATCCATACTAAAGGATCTGTAGAAGAATGTAACATGGTCAAATTTGACCCATGAAAACACATTTAAAAATCTGCATCACAATAAAATGCACTGATCATCTACTTTCCATAAATTATTAGCAAATTGGTTTAATTACACCTATCCAAAAAAATTACCAGCCTCCTCCATAGCCCCTCTAGCTGTCCTAACCATCGCCAAGATAGGTGTCTTTTCTACCATTGTAAGTAGAAGTCATCTTTAATCAATTTGCTCCTAATTTAGACAAAATAGCTGGAACGTTTATCACACAAACTGTACATGTGAGGTCTGCCTATTTTACAACAGGTGTAATATGTAGTTATGAAACATCCATTTTTTTTATTTGCCTGGACTACACTACTTCTTTATTTTCGTAGGTATTAGTACATGAGCAAAGCGCTTGTCCGGGACCGCTCTGGGCTTCTGGACAGCATCCCTGAAGTTAGAGTGATCAAAAAACGTATTGCGCGTACGTTTGGGGAACCGAAATTGGTGTTTCTCCTGCTGAGAAGCCGACTCTTCTACAGGAGGAGGCGGGGGTGAGAGATCCAACAACTGGTTGATGGACGAGATAAGATCATTTACTAAGGCGTCCCCCTCAGGTGTATCAAGGTTAAGGGCGAAGTCAGGGTCAGAGCCCTGAGCTCCCACGTCCGCCTCGTCTTCCTGAGAGTCCTCAAGCTGGGATCCCGAGCAGCGTGAGGAGGCCGGGGAAGAGTCCCAGCGAGGCCGCTTAGCCAGTCTGGGACTGCGGTCCGGGCAGGAGTCCTCCGCCTGAGACCTAGGGGCTAACCTGGGAGCGCGCTGCGGCGCGGACCGAGAGGGGCCTGGAGGAGACAAGCTAACAGGGGCCGGGGCCTGTGAAGGGCCCGGTCTGGACTGCAATGCCTCAAGGAGCTTAGATGACCATTTTTCCATAGACTGTGCAATGGATTGAGAAAGTGACTGAGAGAGTTTCTCAGCGAAAGAGGCCAACACCGGTGACTCTGTCCCTGCAGCCTGCTCAGGGGGAGCAGGGGGATCTACATGAGCCGAGGGGCCCACAAGTGCCCGAGGCTCCGGCTGAGCAAGCGTGGCAGGAGTCGAGCATTGCTCACAGTGAGGGTAGGTGGATCCCGCAGGCAACATAGCCCCACAAGAGGTACAGGCCGCGAAAAAAACCTGTGCCTTAGTAGCTTTGCTCCTTGTGGTCGACATGCTGTTGTCTCCTAGGAGAGTGACCACTGAGAGTATATGGGAAAAGGGTATACAGCCTGTCTGAACAGATATATATATATATCTATTATATATATATGTATCTATTCCGGCACCCTAGGGGGACCAGCACCGGGTGACCGGTGTGGCTTACCGACCGCTAACGAGCGGAGTGTGTCCTCCAGATTCCCTGTCGTGGATCCCCCGGAGCTGCAGAGCTGTGTCACTGAGAAGCATCCACCAGCAGAATGCCAAAAAATGGCCGCCGGAGCTCTCAGGGGAGGAGTGGGGCCGAGGGCGGCGCCAGCAAAGAGCGGGAATCTGGGGTCCCCACAGTGGTCAATGAGGGGGGAGGGAGACATGCAGGATGCTCCAGCCCTCACATCCGACGTCATGTCGGTAATACCGCCCTTACCCCTGACAGGCAGGCCCGGGGGCGGGATTTTCGCGACTAGGCCGTGGCGAAGCCGGGGACTAAATTTGAGGCCGCGCCCGACAAGCAGGCACGGTCGGCGCGGAAGTCCTCCGGGCTCCTCAGTTTTACAACTACCGCGGCTTCCGGGAAGAAGGTGCGCTCCCTGCACAGTCCCCCCATGGGGACACAGAGTACCTTCAAGATGCAGGGCCCGGTCCCTGGGGTTGAAGAGGCTCCGGTCCGGCAGGTTCCACCAGGGGCTGCGGATGGAGCACGGTCCCAGCAAATGGATGACCGCTCAGGATCCCACTTCTCCCAGAGCCGCATAAGGGATGGTGAAGGAGACGGCATGTGGCTCCAGCCTCCGTACCCGCAATGGGTACCTCAACCTTAACAACACCGCCGACATAGTGGGGTGAGAAGGGAACATGCCGGGGACCCCATCGGGGTCCTCTTTTCTTCCATCCGACATAACTATGTATGAGAATGCATGAGTGGATGTGTGCCTCCTTCCACACAAAGCATAAAACTGAGGAGCCCGTGGTCCACGGGAGGGTGTATAGGCAGAGGGGAGGGGTTACACTTTTTAAAGTGTAATACTTTGTGTGGCCTCCAGAGGCAGAAGCTATACACCAATTGTCTGGGTCTCCCAATGGAGCGACAAAGAAAATAACATTTAGTATATTGCTTATATTTAACCCCTTCACGACCGGCCGATTTTTCGCTTTCCGTTTTTTTTTTTCGCCATTCTTTTTCTGAGAGACGTAACTTTTTTATTTTTCAGTCAATATGGTCATGTGAGGGCTCATTTTTTGCAGAACGAGCTGTACTTTTAAATGAAACCATCAGTTTTACCATAGAGTGTACTAGAAAACGGCAAATAAATTCAAAATGCTGAAAAATTGCAAAAAAGTGCGATAGCACTATGGTTTTTGAGATATTTTATTCACTGTGTTCACTATATGGTAAAACCGATATGTGGGTGTGATGCCTCAGGTCAGTGCGAGTTCGTAGACACCAAACATGTATAGGTTTACTTTTATATAAGGGGTTAAAAAAAAATCGGAAGTTTGTCCAAAAAAAGTGGCGCACGTTTTACGCCATATTCCGTGGCCCGTAGCGTTCTCATTTTTCAGGATCTATGGCTAAATGACGGCTTATTTTTTGCGTCTCGAGCTGACGTTTTTAACGGTACCATTTTTGCGCAGATGCTACGTTCTGATCGCCTCTTATTGCATTTTGCGCAAAAGTTGTGGCGACAAAAAAACATCATTTTGGCATTTGGAATTTTTTTGCCGCTACGCCGTATACTGATCAGATTGATTTTACATTTTGATAGATCGGGCGTTTCTGAACACGGCGATACCAAATGTGTGTATATTTTTTATTTTTTTTAACCCTTTAATTTTCAATGGGGCGAATGGGGGGTGATTTGAACTTTTAGGTTTTTTTAAACTTTTTTTTTTACTTTTTTTTTTTATTTTACTAGTCCCCCTAGGGGGCTATTGCGATCAGCATTCCGATCGCTCTGCAGTATCTGCTGATCACAGCTACACGGCTGTAAACAGCAGATACGCTGTCTTTCTCTTTTGCTGTGTCCCCGACACAGCGAAAGTGAAAGCAAGCCAGGTGTAGTACAGGAGTCATCACATGACCCTGTGCTACCATGACAACTATCGGGAGTCACGTGACTTCCGGGATCGGGCGGTAAGTAAAACATTACCGTGATCGCGCTTATAATGGCGCTGTCACATATTGACAGCGCCATATAAGGGGTTAATCGGCACGAGCAGATAACGATTCTGCTCATGCCTAGAAGGCACACATCTCAGCTGTGAAAATCAGCTGAGATGTGCGCCGATCGCGGCATGCTGCCGCCGGAGGACCGCGGGCAGTAAGGTTATGTCATTTAGGACGTAATTTTACTGCCCGCGGTCGTTAAGGGGTTAAGTGAAAAATGTATTGTAGTACAATGTGAACATCAGACATTTAATCATTTTTATGATATACCGTATTTTTCGCTTCATAAGACGCACCTGATTATAAGACGCACCCCCAAATTTGGTGAAGGAAAAGAGAATTATTTTTTTTTAATGTTAAATGGGGTCCATCTTATAACGCCAGTGTCCCTCAACAAATCATATAGGATATATGTCCCTCATAGCCCCCCATCCTAAAATTAGCCCCCTTAATCTGGATATGGCCCCCTTATATTGAATATAGCCCCCTTGTGATGGCACACGTTCCCCTGTGCTGCCTATGGCCCCCTATGGATTGCATACATTCCCCTGTGCTGCCTATGGCCCCCTATGGATTGCATATATTCCCCTGTGCTGCCTATGGCCCCCTATGGATTGCATACATTCCCCTGTGCTGCTTATGGTCCCCTGTGCTGCCTATGGCCCCCTATGGATTGCATACATTCCCCTGTGCTGCCTATGGTCCCCTATGGATTGCACACGTTCCCCTGTGCTGCCTATGGCCCCCTATGGATTGCATACATCCCCCTGTGCTGCCTATGGTCCCCTATGGATTGCACACGTTCCCCTGTGCTGCCTATGGCCCCCTATGGATTGCATACATTCCCCTGTGCTGCCTATGGCCCCCTATGGATTGCATATATTCCCCTGTGCTGCCTATGGCCCCCTATGGATTGCATACATTCCCCTGTGCTGCTTATGGTCCCCTGTGCTGCCTATGGCCCCCTATGGATTGCATACATTCCCCTGTGCTGCCTATGGTCCCCTATGGATTGCACACGTTCCCCTGTGCTGCCTATGGCCCCCTATGGATTGCATACATCCCCCTGTGCTGCCTATGGTCCCCTATGGATTGCACACGTTCCCCTGTGCTGCCTATGGCCCCCTATGGATTGCATACATTCCCGTGTGCTGCCTATGGTCCCCTATGGATTGCACACGTTCCCCTGTGTTAGATATCGCCCCCATAATGCTGCCCATGGCCCCTATATAGATCGCACAAGTCCCCCTGTGTTAGATATCGCCCCCATAGTGCTGCCCATGGCCCCTATATAGATCGCACAAGTCCCCCTGTGTTAGCTATCGCCCCCATAGTGCTGCCCATGGCCCCTATAGATCGCACAAGTCCCCCTGTGTTAGATATCGCCCCCATAGTGCTGCCCATGGCCCCTATATAGATCGCATAAGTCCCCCTGTGTTAGATATCGCCCCCATAGTGCTGCCCATGGCCCCTATAGATCGCACAAGTCACCCTGTGCTAGCTATCGCCCCCATAGTGTTGCCCATGGCCCCTATATAGATCGCACAAGTCCCCCTGTGTTAGATATCGCCCCCATAGTGCTGCCCATGGCCCCTATAGATCGCACAAGTCCCCCTGTGTTAGATATCGCCCCATAGTGCTGCCCATGGCCCCTATATAGATCGCACAAGTCCCCCTGTGTTAGATATCGCCCCCATAGTGCTGCCCATGGCCCCTATAGATCGCACAAGTCACCCTGTGCTAGCTATCGCCCCCATAGTGCTGCCCATGGCCCCTATATAGATCGCACAAGTCCCCCTGTGTTAGATATCGCCCCCATAGTGCTGCTCATGGCCCCTATATAGATCGCACAAGTCCCCCTGTGTTAGATATCGCCCCCATAGTGCTGCCCATGGCCCCTATATAGATCGCACAAGTCCCCCTGTGTTAGATATCGCCCCCATAGTGCTGCCCATGGCCCCTATATAGATCGCACAAGTCCCCCTGTGTTAAATATCGCCCCCATAGTGCTGCCCATGGCCCCTATAGATCGCATAAGTCCTCTGTGTTAGATATCGCCCCCATAGTGCTGCCCATGGCCCCTATATAGATCGCACAAGTCCCCCTGTGTTAGATATCGCCCCCATAGTGCTGTCCATGGCCCCTATAGATCGCACAAGTCCCCCTGTGTTAGATATCGCCCCCATAGTGCTGCCCATGGCCCCTATAGATCGCACAAGTCCCCCTGTGTTAGATATCGCCCCCATAGTGCTGCCCATGGCCTCTATATAGATCGCACAAGTCCCCCTGTGTTAGATATCGCCCCCATAGTGCTGCCCATGGCCCCTATATAGATCGCACAAGTCCCCCTGTGTTAGATATCACCCCCATAGTGCTGCTCATGGCCCCTATATAGATCACACAAGTCCCCCTGTGTTAGATATCGCCCCCAGGCTGCTGCCCATGGCCCCTATATAGATCGCACAAGTCCCCCTGTGTTAGATATCGCCCCCATAGTGCTGCCCATGGCCCCTATAGATCGCACAAGTCCCCCTGTGTTCGATATCGCCCCCATAGTGCTGCCCATGGCCCCTATATAGATCGCACAAGTCCCCCTGTGTTAAATATCGCCCCCATAGTGCTGCCCATGGCCCCTATAGATCGCACAAGTCCTCTGTGTTAGATATCGCCCCCATAGTGCTGCCCATGGCCCCTATATAGATCGCACAAATCCCCCTGTGTTAGATATCGCCCCCATAGTGCTGCCCATGGCCCCTATAGATCGCACAAGTCCCCCTGTGTTAGATATCGCCCCCATAGTGCTGCCCATGGCCCCTATAGATCGCACAAGTCCCCCTGTGTTAGATATCGCCCCCATAGTGCTGCCCATGGCCCCTATATAGATCGCACAAGTCCCCCTGTGTTAGATATCGCCCCCATAGTGCTGCCCATGGCCCCTATAGATCGCACAAGTCACCCTGTGCTAGCTATCGCCCCCATAGTGTTGCCCATGGCCCCTATATAGATCGCACAAGTCCCCCTGTGTTAGATATCGCCCCCATAGTGCTGCCCATGGCCCCTATAGATCGCACAAGTCACCCTGTGCTAGCTATCGCCCCCATAGTGTTGCCCATGGCCCCTATATAGATCGCACAAGTCCCCCTGTGTTAGATATCGCCCCCATAGTGCTGCCCATGGCCCCTATATAGATCGCACAAGTCCCCCTGTGTTAGATATCGCCCCCATAGTGCTGCTCATGGCCCCTATATAGATCGCACAAGTCCCCCTGTGTTAGATATCGCCCCCATAGTGCTGCCCATGGCCCCTATATAGATCGCACAAGTCCCCTGTGTTAGATATCGCCCCCATAGTGCTGCCCATGGCCCCTATATAGATCGCACAAGTCCCCCTGTGTTAAATATCGCCCCCATAGTGCTGCCCATGGCCCCTATAGATCGCATAAGTCCTCTGTGTTAGATATCGCCCCCATAGTGCTGCCCATGGCCCCTATATAGATCGCACAAGTCCCCCTGTGTTAGATATCGCCCCCATAGTGCTGTCCATGGCCCCTATAGATCGCACAAGTCCCCCTGTGTTAGATATCGCCCCCATAGTGCTGCCCATGGCCCCTATAGATCGCACAAGTCCCCCTGTGTTAGATATCGCCCCCATAGTGCTGCCCATGGCCTCTATATAGATCGCACAAGTCCCCCTGTGTTAGATATCGCCCCCATAGTGCTGCCCATGGCCCCTATATAGATCGCACAAGTCCCCCTGTGTTAGATATCACCCCCATAGTGCTGCTCATGGCCCCTATATAGATCGCACAAGTCCCCCTGTGTTAGATATCGCCCCCAGGCTGCTGCCCATGGCCCCTATATAGATCGCACAAGTCCCCCTGTGTTAGATATCGCCCCCATAGTGCTGCCCATGGCCCCTATAGATCGCACAAGTCCCCCTGTGTTCGATATCGCCCCCATAGTGCTGCCCATGGCCCCTATATAGATCGCACAAGTCCCCCTGTGTTAAATATCGCCCCCATAGTGCTGCCCATGGCCCCTATAGATCGCACAAGTCCTCTGTGTTAGATATCGCCCCCGTAGTGCTGCCCATGGCCCCTATATAGATCGCACAAATCCCCCTGTGTTAGATATCGCCCCCATAGTGCTGCCCATGGCCCCTATAGATCGCACAAGTCCCCCTGTGTTAGATATCGCCCCCATAGTGCTGCCCATGGCCCCTATAGATCGCACAAGTCCCCCTGTGTTAGATATCGCCCCCATAGTGCTGCCCATGGCCCCTATATAGATCGCACAAGTCCCCCTGTGTTAGATATCACCCCCATAGTGCTGCCCATGGCCCCTATATAGATCGCACAAGTCCCCCTGTGTTAGATATCGCCCCCATAGTGCTGCTCATGGCCCCTATATAGATCACACAAGTCCCCCTGTGTTAGATATCACCCCCAGGCTGCTGCCCATGGCCCCTATATAGATCGCACAAGTCCCCCTGTGTTAGATATCGCCCCCATAGTGCTGCTCATGGCCCCTATAGATCGCACAAGTCCCCCTGTGTTCGATATCGCCCCCATAGTGCTGCCCATGGCCCCTATATAGATCGCACAAGTCCCCCTGTGTTAGATATCGCCCCCATAGTGCTGCCCATGGCCCCTATATAGATCGCACAAGTCCCCCTGTGTTAGATATCGCCCCCATAGTGCTGCTCATGGCCCCTATATAGATCACACAAGTCCCCCTGTGTTAGATATCGCCCCCAGGCTGCTGCCCATGGCCCCTATATAGATCGCACAAGTCCCCCTGTGTTAGATATCGCCCCCATAGTGCTGCCCATGGCCCCTATAGATCGCACAAGTCCCCCTGTGTTAGATATCGCCCCCAGGCTGCTGCCCATAGTAAAATAAAACACTCTTTCCTTACCTCCTCCAGCGTTTATCTCCCTCCTGTCTCCCTCCGTGCTTCTGTTCTTCCACTTCCTGGTTCTCAGTGCGGTCATGTGATCGGCACAGCAGCCTGAGATCTCTGCCTGCCTGATCACAGTGGAAGCAGTGACACGGGGAGAAACGCTGCAGGGGTAAGTAAAGCTTTTTTATTTTAGAATGAGCAGCAGCATGGGGGCCAAATCTAACACAGGGGGGTGCATGTGCGATCACAGGGGGGCGCAGGCTCATATAATATGCACCGCTCCCCCAGCCCCTCACTGCGTGCGATTTCAGCACCATTGGAGATGGACAGCGGCTGTGCATATTATATGAGCGGGAGCAGGAGATCAAAGGCTGCAGCCCGCAGCGTTCCCCTGCACTCCAGAGCTGCTGCCCCCACCTCCCCTGGACCCTGCAGTGTACATATATATATACCCCCCCCGTATATTCGGCTTATAAGACGCACCCCCTACTGTCCCCCAAAATTTAGGGGAACAAAAGTGCGTCTTATAAAGCGAAAAATACGGTAATAATCAAGATATTTATATAGAACATAAAATATATTTATTGGAATACAGCTTTAGAACACAAAAAACTGTAATAAATTGTAAATATGTAATACAATATGTAATTTTATATATATATATATATATATATATATATTAATTATACATGCACACACAAGATACAGTCATATGAAAAAGTTTGGGCACCCCTATTAATGTTAACCTTTTTCTTTATAACAATTTGGGTTTTTGCAACAGCTATTTCAGTTTCATATATCTAATAACTGATGGACTGAGTAATATTTCTAGATTCAAATGAGGTTTATTGTACTAACAGAAAATGTGCAATCCGCATGTAAACAAAATTTGACCGGTGCAAAAGTATGGGCACCTCAACATAAAAGTGACTTTAACATTTTGTAGATCCTCCTTTTGCAAAAATAACAGCCTCTAGTCGCTTCCTGTAGCTTTTAATGAGTTCCTGGATGAAGGTATATTTGACCATTCCTGTTTACAAAACAATTGCAGTTCAGTTAAAGTGAACCTGTCATCAGAAATTTAGCTATAAAGCTAAAAGTTTCCCCCTCTGCAGCTCCCGGGCTGCATTCTAGGAAGCTTCCTATAGTTTTTGTGGCCCCTTTTATTCCAAAATAAATACTTTATAAACGTGTACCTTTTCGTATGCAAATTTCTTAAATCTTCCATGGGGGCAGGCTGCCTGATGTACGTTGCTGTCCTCCTGCCGATTTACGCCACCCCCGAACGCTGAATTTCAAACCTCAGGACGCCGCCCCTGGGCGCCCGTGGTCCCGCGCATGCTCTGTGCTACTGTAGCGGTGCCGTGCACTGCGTGCACGTGTGACCGCTAGTGACTCTTTGCGCGGGCACGAGGTTATGGGCGGCGCTGTGAGTGTCATCAGCAAGTGCCGCCCATAACCTCGTGACCACACTTTCGCCTATTCCTCCAGCGTTCTGCTCGCTGGCCAGATGACCGGACGTCACCTCCTTCCCATCCTGCTCAGCAGCAGGAAATAGATGGGAGGAGCGGACGGAGCAGTCGGTGCCCGCGCAAAGCGTCACCAGCGGTCACACGTGCACGCGGTGCACGGCACCGCTACAGTAGCACAGAGCATGCGCGGGACCATGGGCGCCCAGGGGCGGCGTCCTGAGGTTTGAAATTCAGCGTTCGGGGGCGCCGTAAATCGGCAGGAGGACAGCAACGTACATCAGGCAGCCCGCCCCCATGGACGATTAAAGAAATTTGCATAAGAAAAGGTACAAGTTTATAAAGTATTTATTTTGGAATAAAAGGGGTCACAAAAACTATAGGAAGCTTCCTAGAATGCAGCCCAGGAGCTGCAGAGGGGGAAACTTTTAGCTTTATAGCTAAATTTCTGATGACAGGTTCCCTTTAAGTTTGATGGTCGCCGAGCATGGACAGTACGCTTCAAATCATCCCACAGATTTTCAATGATATTCAGGTCTGGGGACTGGGATGGCCATTCCAGAACATTGTAATTGTTCCTCTGCATGAATGCCTGAGTAGATTTGGAGCGGTGTTTTGGATCATTGTCTTGCTGAAATATCCATCCCCTGCGTAACTTCAACTTCGTCACTGATTCTTGCACATTATTGTCAAGAATCTGCTGATACTGAGTTGAATCCATGTGACCCTCAACTCTAACAAGATTCCCGGTGCCGGCATTGGCCACACAGCCCCAAAGCATGATGGAACCTCCACCAAATTTTACTGTGGGTAACAAGTGCTTTTCTTGGAATGCCGTGTTTTTTTGCCTCCATGCATAACTCCTTTTTGTATGACCAAACAACTCAATTTTTGTTTCATCAGTCCACAGGACCTTCTTCCAAAATGTAACTGGCTTGTCCAAATGTGCTTTTGCATGCCTCAGGCGACTCGGTTTGTGGCGTGCTTGCAGAAACGGCTTCTTTTGCATCACTCTCCCATACAGCTTCTCCTTGTGCAAAGTGTGCTGTATTGTTGACCGATGCACATTGACACCATCTGCAGCAAGATGATGCTGCAGGTCTTTGGAGGTGGTCTGTGGATTGTCCTTGACTGTCCTCACCATTCTTCTTCTCTGCCTTTCTGATATTTTTCTTGGCCTGCCACTTCTGGGCTTAACAAGAACTGTACCTGTGTTCTTCCATTTCCTTACTATGTTCCTCACAGTGGAAACTGACAGTTTAAATCTCTGAGACGATTTTTTGTATCCTTCCCCTGAACAACTATGTTGAATAATCTTTGTTTTGAGATCATTTGAGAGTTGTTTTAAGGAGCCCATGATGCCACTCTTCATAGGAGACTCAAATAGAACAACTTGCAAGTGGCCACCTTAAATACCTTTTCTCATGATTGGCTACACCTGCCTATGAAGTTCAAAGCTCAATAAGGTTACAAAACCAATTTAGTGCTTTAGTAAGTCAGTAAAAAGTAGTTAGGAGTGTTCAAATCAAGAAATTGATAAGGGTGCCCATACTTTTGAACCGGTCAAATTTTGTTTAAATGCGGATTGCACATTTTCTGTTAGTACAATAAACCTCATTTCAATCCAGAAATATTACTCAGTCCATCAGTTATTAGATATATGAAACTGAAAAAGCTGTTGCAAAAACCCAAATTGTTATAAACAAAAAAGGTTAACATTAATAGGGGTGCCCAAACTTTTTCATATGACTGTATATATATAATCTACTGTATTACTGTATATTACATATTGAATAACATATTTACAATGTATTACAATTTTTTGTGTTCTAAAGTTGTATTCTAATAAATATATTTTATGTTCTATCTAAATATCTTGATTATTGTATCATAAAAATGCTTAAATGCCTGATCTTCACATTGTACTACAATAAATTTTTCACCTAACATTAAGCAATATATGTGGGAGTCGGTGCAAGGGAATTTGAGGAGTCGGAGTCGAAGGTTTGGCTTACCGACTCCACAGCCCTGGTGGACATGGAAGCGATACCTCATGGAGACCTTCCTACAAGTCATTGGGTATGGTGGTTGCATGGAGTGGCCTCCACGCTCACCTGACCTAACCCCATTGGACTTCTTTCTGTGAGGTCACATCAAACAGCAGGTGTATGCGACCCCTCCAACAATATTGCAGAACCTACGACAACGTATCATAGATGCTTGTGCAAACATGTCACCTACCATATTGCACAACCTGCAGCAAGATACAGTATGCTGTCCAGAGTCCGGATGTGCATTGCAGCTGACGGTGGCCACTTTGAGCATCAAAGTTAAATGAACGCCATATGAGTGACCAGCATTCAATGTTTTGGGGGGGTCATGGGTTTCATATCATAGCATTTCTGTGCAAGGTGTCGATTCGTATTGAATTGGTGATGCCCTACAATTTTTTAATTCACTTTTTTTCTCTATCTCGTTCCATTTTTGAGATAAAAATGCAAACTCCGATGTTTTCCACCAGGTGGCGCTATAATAGGTGGTTTCAATGAATAGCGCATGGCTACTTTACTATACTTAGACACCACTTCTATTCCTATAGCTGCCGCCGTTCTCAAGTTAATGGCGGTGGACAGGATATGGGTGGACACACTGTATACACTACACCATATGCACATACACCTATTATAAATTCCGCACATATTACATACACATACTGTATATAAATAGAAGATAGCACATGTATGCTACATACATATATCCCCCACATGTCCACTATTGCTTACATCAGTATTTGAAAGCGAATATCAGGAAAGAAACATGAAGAAATAAAATCTTTTATAGAAGATGTGCACCTCTTTAGTGTTTTGGCTTACAAATTCCAAACTCAAATAAAGACCAAAATATGTCTGTGTCCTTATAGTGTTATTATCAAAGACCTGAAGAACGACGACTCTTCTGTAAAGTACATGGATTACAGCAGCGGTTATCATACCCTCTTCCACCCCCTCGTATCATAAATGTGTAGTGCTATGGCTGAAGCTGCAGGAACTCTTCAGTCCTAATGGTAGAAGGCCAATTCCTATGGAAAGGATTATTCCTATACCCACAGGATGGCGGCAGTTATATGAGGTAGTGTTTTTATGATTTCTGCCACATTTCCTGCAGCTTCAGCCACTCAATAAACAAATATGATACCTGGGCGAGGTGTGACATCTGCTGAAACCCTTCTAACCGGCAGTACTGCAGACATTGTACTGGAATACTAGCTGGTTATACTACAGGGATCAGGGAAGTCTGACTGTCACTACCTGCCTTTTGAAAAACATATACAATTACATTATTGATACTTATCTGTGACGTAGCGATGAAATTTTCCTGCAGAGTCTGAGATTATAATATCACAATCTTCCATCTCTGGCCTCGAAAAAACACTGATCCTGTTCGGCATCTAAGGTGACATGTCAGCTGGGAAGAAGACTGCGCTGCTCAAGTGATCGTCCACAACTGGTGCATGTGTAGAATCGAGCTGTGTCATAAGGGAGAGGACAATGATGTCATAAGGGAGAAGACGATGATGTCATAAAGAGAAGCACAGAATTAGCATAGCAATATCATAGCAATAGCAATATCTTCTCCACAAATATACCACTATGGAAATTTACCCCATAACCACTATTATTACGGACATGATAAAATCTGTAAATATATGAAGGGCTCATCATGGTACTGTTAATTAAAGTTAATTTTATCTGATGTCGAGATCCAATTCCTCTATACACTATATTTATTAGTTAACAAGATTACATGATGACTACCTGCTGCCACTACTAAAGGGAGCATAGGAGCTAATAGAATAAAGCTATACACTACATGTACTGTGTATTCTCCATATATGCACTAAACAGATGATTGCACACTCACTGCATACTGTGTAATCTATACCTACATGTACTATATTCACACAAACCTACCATATATATGCTACATACAAATGCACACAGACTTTATAGACACTATACTTACATATCTGCATATTCACACATCCAGCTTATAAACACTACACATACTGTATATACTGAGGCCAGGGGAGAAACGACCGCAGTCGCAGAAATTGCATAGAAACAGCTGGTTCCTCTCTGTGAGAGAAGAGCAGCGCTGTTTCTTTACTTTCAATCTCAGGTGTGGTTGCCCTGGGCCCCATGCTCACAGGGGACCCACCCGCAGCTACGCTTCCGTTAAATATATCGGCGTGTGCAGTACGTCGATAAAGCTAACCTCTGCAGGATCTCCTTACATTACCGCTGATGACAGCGATGAGCGCAGGCACAGGACATCAGAGTCCCGGTGTTGTCACGTCATCGCAAAGCGCCAGGATGTGTTGTGCTTGCAAGGACAGCGCTGTGATCTGCCCGTGCTGGAGCCATTAGGACCCTGGAGTAGCTGAGTATGATGCTTTCTTTCTCTTTTTTTTTAATGCAGTATGGGGGACATATATATATACCAGGATAGGGCCCAGGCTGGGGAACATCTATATCTATATCCCAGGATAGGGCCCAAGCTGGGGAATATATATATATATATATATATATATATATATATATATATATATATATCTCAGGATGATATATATGTTCCCCAGCCTGGGCCTCATCCTGGTATATATAAGTCACCCAGCCCGGGCCCCTATCCTGGTGTATAAATATCCCCCAGCCTGGACCTCATCCTGGTATATATATCTATATATATAATTGCCTTATTCTGTCTTGCTCCAAAATTGTGTCACCGTGACATTGTGTCACCGTGACAGTGTCCTTACAGTGACAACCGTCGGATTGGCTGCTGGGCTCGGCCTGGCCCCGCCCCTCCACATGGATTGGCCGCTTGGCTCGGCCCCGACCCCCGCATGGATTAACCGTTTGGCCAGGCCCGCCCCCCCGCAGACGATGCCCGCTAGGCCACGCCCCCGAACGTGATGCCCGCTAGGCCACGTCCCCTCACACTATGCCCTCTAGGCCACGCCCCCTCACACTATGCCCGCTCGGCCACGCCCCCCGCACACGTTGGGCACCTGTACACCTCCCCCCCAGGACAACTCCTCCCATTATATTCCTCTTTCCCCAGGACTACTCCTCCCATTATCCTCCTATTATAATCCTCCTATTATACTCCTCTCTGAGGGGTTCGCAACATGGGGGATGGAGCACGATGGGGAGTGCAGCATGGGGGATGCAGCACGATGGGGGGTGCAGCATGGGGGTGGACCACGATGGGGGGTGCCCACAATGGGGGGATGAAACACGATGGGGGGTGCGCAGCATGGGGGATGGAGCACGATGGGGGGTGCAGCATGGGGGATGGAGCACGATGGGGGGGTGCCCAGAATGGGGGGATGAAACACGATGGGGGGTGCGCAGCATGGGGGATGGAGCACGATGGGGGGGTGCGCAGCATGGGGGATGGAGCACGATGGGGGGTGCCCAGAATAGGGGGATGGAGCACGATGGGGAGTGCAGCATGGGGGATGGAGCACGATGGGGGGTGGACCACGATGGGGGGTGCCCAGAATGGGGGGATGAAACACGATGGGGGGTGCGCAGCATGGAGGATGGAGCACGATGGGGGTGCGCAGCATAGGGGATGGAGCACGATGGGGGGTGCGCAGCATGGGGGATGGAGCACGATGGGGGATGGGGGATGCGCAGCATGGGGGAAGGAGCACGATGGGGGGTGCAGCATGGGGGGTGGACCACGATGGGGGGTGCACACCTCCCCCCAAAACACACACCGCCACACACGCACCGCAGAACACACCACACACACACTGGGAACCACAAACACCGCCCTACACAGACACCCACACACACACAGACAACGCCACACACACACACAACACAGAAACACCGCGGCACACACAAATATATGCACATACCGTGCAACACACACATTGCACAAAACATACCTCCCCCCAAAACACACACACGCACCCCACACACACACACACACACCCACACACACATGCCTACACACACACACCCACACACACATGCCTACACACACACCCACACAAACCGTGCAACACACACAGCACCACACACACACAACGCAACAGACACAAAGGCGCTCCACAAACAATGCAACACACAACGCAACACACAAACAACACCACTCTCACACACCCCCACACCCAGACAACACCCAGAACATTTACAGCGCCCTACACAAACACTTGGCAACTACACACAACAACATCAATATATATATAACAAAAATCATACATTAACTACACAATACGTAGATTCTAGAATACCCGATGCGTTAGAATCGGGCCACCTTCTAGTATATATATATATATATATATATATATACACACATATACAGTATATATATATCAGAATAGGACTTAGGATGGGGAATACGTGTATATATATATATATATATATATATATATATATATACCAGGATGGGGACATATATACCATGATGGGGGACATTACTAGATAAAGGGGGAGCAACATGTTTCTCTTTATAGGATTTAGAAAGCTGCAAGGACCCATACATCTGACATCAACATGGCAGGGGGTGGGGGTGGGGGGGCAGATCCAAATCTTGCACCAGAGTCCACCAGACTATAGTTATGCCACTGGTGTTGGGGGCACTTATACAGTATGGGAGCTAATGGGGAGCCATTATACAGTATAGGAGCTAATGTGAGGGGCTGTCATATAGTGTGGGGACTACTTTGGGTGTTCCCATACAGTGTGAGGGCTACTACTGAAGCCATTATACAATGTGGGGACTGCTGAATCAGTGTGTTGGCCATTATACAGTGTGTGGGCCATTGTTTCAGGGGAGCTGTGGGCCCATCATACTGTGTATAGGGGAGGTGTACATGGGGACACTAAGGAGACATTAGTAAATGTGAACAAAGGCACTTAACCATTACTGTTATAGGGGTACTCAGGATAATGTGACCGTCAAAGGAGCACATGGAGCATTATTACTTTCTAGGAGCAAAATGTGGACTCTTTGCTAAGGCACTTGCACAGGACATTAATATTTTTTGCCATCTTGAGGGCACAAAGGAGGTATTTTACCATGTAAGGGGCACAGTGGTGGCATAACTCTGTGGGGCAGTAAGAGGAGCACAGTTTTTGTGCCACAGAGCAGGTGCAGTAATATGAACACATACGGCAGCAGTAGCTCAGTATTGTGGTATCAGGAGGATGAGGAGTTTTTGCAGGTTGGGAATAGATGGTGACTGAGCCAGAAATGTGAGAAGTCAAATGTGTCTTTTTTGTCATTTCTGCAGACGAGTTGTGGCTGGAAGAAGTTGTCATGTCAGTCTGGGCCAGATGGAAAAAAGGGGAAAAGTGAACAACTCCATCTGAAAGAATGCCAGCTGTAAGTCACTATCTATAACTGCACTGTAATCTCTTGCATGTCCTGAGGACTTGATACCAGGATGGGGGACATATATGTACCAGGATGGGGGACATATATACCAGGATAGGAGACATATATACTAGGATGGGAGACAAATATACCAGAATGGGAGACATATATACCAGAATGGGGGACATATGTACCAGGATGGGAGTGAGGACTGAATACCAGGATGGGGGACATATATACCAGGATAGGAGACATATATACCATGATGGGAGACATACGTACAACGATTGGGGACATTACAGCACAATGAAGGGGGGGGCGGGGGCAGCAATTCATATGTCTTTATATGATTTAGAAAGCTGCAGGTGCTCACACATCTGACCAACGTCCGGAGGGGGCCCAGGTTCAAATTTCGCACTGGGGCCGATCGCACTCTAGTTATGCCACTGACTGATATACACATATATATATATATATATACTGTATATTTATATACAGTGCACACACATACTGTGTATATATATATATATATATATATATATATATATATATATATATATATATATATATATATATTATATATATATACTCACTATATACACTGTACAAACATATATACCATATATATAAGTACATATACAGTATGTATGCTTAAAATGCACATAATACACATACATGCTACGTTTACAGTCTCTATACATACACACACACACACATAAATGTACGGTGTATATGTGTGCACATATATATATACAAATACTTATCCGAGACTTTGTGATGAGCTTTTCCTGAAGAGTCTGAGAGGATTAAATCTTCCATCTTCGGCATGGAGATAATGGTTGTCTTGTTCGGCATCTCTAATGAAACACATCTGCTGGGATGAAGACTGCGCTGCTCAAGTGATCGCCCACAACTGGTGCTGTGTCATAACGGAGAACAAGATGATGTCATAATGGAGAACATGATGATGTCATAGAGAGAGGAGCCCGGACATAGCAATATCTCCTACAACACTTTACTATTTTCAGTAATCTGGAATAAATATTTATTTAGTGGTTTCTTCTGTTACAGCGCCCCCTCTAGCTCACACATAACAGTATTTACCCCAGAATCTCTACTGTTGCGCATATGATAAAATCTATAAATATGAACATCCTGGTACCAGGGCTGCCACTAGGAATTTCAGGGTTCCATATTGGCAAAAGTTCGGGGCCCCCTTGAGGCTCCGCCCCAGGTCCGCCTCCAACCCCCAGAGAATCTTCCTCAGTCCCACAGCCACTCTTGGAAAACTTCACTTCTGCACTACAGCCTCACCAATCACACATTAACCCTTTACACTGAACACCGTGTCACACACGCAGCCATCAGATTTTGTTTTGACCAAAAGATTTTTTTTAAGCCTGCCTCCACAAGGTAGACTCTTTTGGCCGGGCACTACTTTACTCTAACTTTTTTTTTTCTTTTGAAACCTAACTTCTTTGGTGTATATTTATTTTTGATACATCTATTTTTTTTTCTTTAAGGGAATGTGTCATACAGTTTTTAAACTACCGTATATACTGGCGTATAAGACGACTTTTTACCCCCTTAAAATAATGGCTACAGTGGGGGGTCGTCTTATACGCCGGATATACACCCCTCCTGGGTGCTGTAGTGCGCCGCTCCACTCCGTTCCACGCTTGGATTCTGCCTCCATAGCGACGAGGGAGGAACTTCCTGTCACCGCTGCTGAATGGCAGAGCGCTGGCCAATCAGAGGCAAGCAGCTCTGCCTTGACGTCAGCGCTCTAGCAGGGAAGTTCCTGCCTCGTCGTTATGGAAACGCGATACACAGCCCGGCCCCGTACTGGTATATCATACAGCATATACAGCGGATATATAGCGGATATATAGCAGGGGGCCGCACTGTGTGAGGAGGTGTTTTTTTTTTCACTGTCCAGTATAACCAATAGGATTAGTGCAGTAACGCCAGATTCCCCTCGCATCCATGCAGGGACATTAATGAAGAGCTTACATGCTGGTGTAAGTGTGCATATTGCTACAGTACCGTAAGTGCTGCTGCCGACCCCGCCCCCTTTCTCGGCCCGGTGACTCCCCCGCCCCTGCACTAATCCTATTGGTTATACTGGACAGTAAAAAAAACACCTCCTCACACAGTGCGGCCCCCTGCTCTTAGCATACTGAAGCATACTGAATACCGTATGTATCACAAGATGTCATTGATGTACGGTACTTATGATATCAGATGACGAACAGGAGGATTTTGAAGGCTTTTAAAGGGAAACTGTCATGCCAGCAAGACCTGTTACAATATCGCAGCTTACAGTTATGATCACCAGGCACTTGCTCTCTTGTTTGTTTTGCAAAGTTTTAGCTTTAGGCCTAAGCCACACGGCGAGAAAAACAGTGCGAGTGGAGTGCGATAAAACATCGCATTCCCCTCGGACCAATTCTAGCCTGTGTGTCAGCACACATGGGCGATTATTTTCTCAGCCCTAATCGGACTGAGAAAACAATCGCAGCATGCTGCGATTGTAAGCTGAGTCTCTTTCTCTCGCACCCATTCAAGTGAATGGGGCGAGAGAAAAATCGCACTGCACTCGCGGTACACCGGTGTACTGCTAGTGCAGTGCGAGAATGGCAATAGCCGGCTACGCAGTATAGAGGGAGAGAAATCCCTCCCTCCCCTCCTGAGTGCTGGCCCGCCCCCTGCAGCTGAGGTCTGCTCGCACGAACGGACCTCAGTTGCAAGGACACAGGCATGACACTCGGCTCTGCTGTACTGCCAGCACGAGCCGAGTCTCATGCAAGTGGATCGCAGTAGTGCCCGTGTGGCCCCAGCCTTACCGTACATGTTTGAAACAACCTTATGTTTATAAGTTACAGTTTTGCTGCTATATACAGTACCTGCATGTCATATGCATTTGAATTAAAATTAACATGTTGCAATCAAAGCAGACTTTTTTTCATTTGGGAGCGGGGTAGTCTTATACAGTGAGTATATCCCAAATTCTATATTTTTAGGGCAGAAGTTGGGGGTCGTCTTATACGCCCAGTCGTCTTATACGCCGGCATATACGGTAATTGAAACCAAATTGTGATAATGCAGACTTGTGGATTTAGACCTAACAACCCCTTTAAAGGGAATCTGTCACCAGGTGTTTAACACCTAATCTGAGCGCAGCATAACATAGGGGAAGAGATCCTGATTCCAGCGATTGTCACTTATTGGGCTGCTTAGTATAGCTTTGATAACATCACTGGTTAATCAGCAGGAGATTATCATTACAGGGCTACTTGTCATGCTGCAGGTAGTCCAGCATATTCATGAGCTCTGTATAACTGCTAGATCTGCAGCTGAGAAAACATGGATTTTATCACAATGATGCAAACAGCCCAGTAAGTGACACACCGCTGGAATCAGGATATGTTTCTACTTTATGCTGCTCTCAGATGGGGGAGCAAAAACCTGCTGACAGATTCCCTTTAAGGCTGTTTCAGCAGATAGATAGATAGATAGATAGATAGATAGATAGAATCATAGATAGATGGCTAGATAGATAGCTGGATGGATATGTGGCGCCCCTGTGGCTTCAGTGTCCACATGGTACTGCACCTCATTTAAGGTGCAGTACTCATCCTGGATCTAGAGGAGGTTGGTACCAGTTCCACCACACAAACTCATATACACAACCAGGTTGCCCTCCCCATTGGGGACCAGGCTAGGGTCGGGTCTTAAGCTAGTTACCAAACATGGGGGACGGCCACCCACTAGTGACAGGGAACCGGGGGAGGAGCAGCCACCAGGGGGAGTTAGGAGCTTACACAACAGTTAGAGTGTTCTCCAGCAGGAGAGAACAGGAGTGGGACCGGTGCGGTTCAGGGTGCAGAGCCTTAGGGTGGAACAGACTTAACCTTGTATCACCAGAATCTGCAGGACAGGGGGATTGCAAGTCCCTCTGACCACCACGAGATCCCGGAGCACAGTGCCACATAGGGTCCGGAGTCATGATTACAGTCAAGCCCCACAGTGGGCCCGCGTCACCTACACACGGGACAGGAGCTAACACTACACGAACCGGGATCCCCAAGCAGCATCAGGCCACGGGAATCTATCTGTAAAGGCGCAAGAAGGAAGGACCCATCGACCAACGTACCGGTTCTAACCTCCAACGGATCCGGGATCAGCTGAGGCCCATCACGGCTGGAACCACAGCAGCTGATTCAGCCTTTTGATTGCCGTCGCCTCGCGCTTCGGCACCAACGGCCACTACTCTCCTCATCATCCTCCCTGGGGCCCCGCTCCACCTGTGGGGAGCAGAAACATCCTTGCTGCAACACCATCCGCCCCGGAGGACAGAGACAGCAGCGGCGGCTAATCCCTGGCCACGTACCACAGGTGGCGTCACAAGACTATCATCCTCATCATTCCCCCACCATCATCCAAAACCCCTTTTATTGTACAACTTGGGGCCACGAAGCCAGGCTGGGCCACCTGTAACATCCCCCTGACCCGACATCACTGGCCCGGCGCCGAGTAACATTTAACCCCTGCCCCGTGGGTGCTACAGATAGATGAGAGACGGAGGGACAGAGGGACAGAAGGACGGAGGGACGGATAGACGGAGGGACAGAGGGACGGATGGACAGCGGGACGGATGGACAGCGGGACGGATGGACAGCGGGACGGATGGACAGAGGGACGGATGGACAGAGGGAAGGCTGGACAGAGGGACGGATAGACAGAGGGACGGATGGACAGAGGGACGGATGGCCAGAGGGACGGATGGACAGAGGGACGGATGGACAGAGGGAAAGATGGACAGAGGGACGAATAGACAGAGGGACGGATGGACAGAGGGACGGATGGACAGAGGGACGGCTAGACGGTGGGGGGGTCTCACAGCAGGTGGGGGGTCTCACAGCAGGTGGGGGGTCTCACAGCAGGTGGAGGGGTCTTACAGCAGGTGGGGGGGGTCTCACAGCAGGTGGGGGGGTCTCAGCAGGTGGGGGGGTCTCACAGCAGGTGAGGGTATTCACAGCAGGTGGGGGGGTCTCACAGCAGGTGGGGGGGTCTCACAGCAGGTGGGGGTGGGGTCACAGCAGGTGGGGGTGGGGTCACAGCAGGTGGAGATGGGGTCACAGCAGGTGGAGATGGGGTCACAGCAGGTGGGGGGGTCACAGCAGGTGCGGAGATCACAGCAGGTGCGGAGATCACAGCAGATGGAGGAAGGTGAGAGGTGGGAGAGGGGCAGCAAATGAGGGAGGGGGGCAGCGGCTGATGGGGGAGGGGGTGGCAGATGGAGGGGACGCAGCAGATGGGTTCAGTGCTACTGGATCAGGGGCAGTGACTGCTGCAGCCAGCAGCTGAAGGGTGGGGGCTGGGGCAATGGCGGCGGCTGAAAGGAGACAGTGTCTTTAAACTTACCGATCGCTCCCCTCACTTTCCACGGACGCTGGAGTGAAGCTGAGGGGAGTGGTCACCGGCCCCAAATCCACAGTGATTGGAGAGATCGGTCACAAGGCCGATCTCTCCAATCAGAGCTGGGGGCGGGTGAAACTTAGGTCACCCAGCTCCAGCCAATGATCGGTGCTACAGCTGCACTGATCAGGGCTGGATTTTAATTTTTTCAGCCATTTTCAATGGTTGGAACATTACAGTGGCTGTGATTGGCTGACGAACGCTGCTCAGCCAATCACAGCCTCCTAAGGTCCGGGGAGGAGACATCACCCCTCCTGAGGTCAGGCAGAGGGCCCCTCCTCCCCGAATCTAAGATATTTGCAACGATCGCAGCCACCGGGGCCACGATCTCGCCATGACGTACTGGGTACGTCATGGGTCCTTAAGTACCAGGCAGCTATGACGTACCCAGTACATTTTCAGGCTCTAGGGGCCCGCTCCCACTTGGGGCCTCTGTGCGACTGCACTGACAGCAACATCCCCGCCCCCTGCCCATGGGGCCCGGTGAGCAGAGAAATGAAAGGGGAGGGGCCCGGGCTGTCAGCGTGTCCAAGCCCCGCCTCCTGCTCACTGCACAACCAGTACTCTCTTATAAAATGTATTTTTAAAAAGATACTTTCAATAAAATAAATCCTTTTTTAAAAAATTTTGTTTCGCTATATACTCTGGTTTTTTCATTGGTATCCTTCAACTCTAGAGTTAGCATTGTTGTGATTGGGCCAATAATTTGGTATTCTTGTCTTTCTGTATTTTTTACAGTATTTGGCCAAAAATGGACTTTAAGTCTAGAGAAGAATCCTGGAGATCAAGTATTGACTCCATTTTTAAAGGGGATGCTGCCATGAACATATTCAGTGGTAGTGGGCGCATTGCTGAAACTAGGAGTACATATAAATATCTCCTTAAGAAACGTCTCCGCATTTGGTGGAGTAGAGCTTTTTTAGAGAATTATCTGGCTAAAAATCTTATTCCAAGAGGTTTACGTGTGAGGATTTTACCATCCTTTCCTGTTGAGGATTCCACTTTTCGTCTGAGATGGGAAGAGGTTTGTAATACCTGCTCCAGATCCCTGATTCAGTTATTAATAGAAATTAACTCCAAAGCAATTGCGGATGTGGAACTTGAAATAGAAGAAAATAGAAAGCAACTTGTAGAGGGTCTGACTAGTACATCTATGGAGGCATTGAAGACTGAGATGGAACAACAATTTGTGATATGGGAGAAAGAGATAAAGGATCAGAAAACTGGCAAGCTTCAAAGAGATATACAAGACTACGAACAAAAGCGTGTCTATAAATGGTATCAACCACGCCAGTCAAATAATCAAGGTAATAATGTGAAAAATAATACCGCTTCATCAATTTCATCTATGGAGGAGGATTCTGAATCTTCTGATTGGAGATCTAATAATGTTCGGAGATTTGGTAAACGGAAGGCTAAAAATCATAATTGGTCTTCTAAGAAGAAACATAACCCTCCCACTACCAATTTACAGGTAGTTAATTTATCTGACATCCAATTAACTCCGGCACAAACCGAGGTTTTAAGCCTCGGCTTGACTTTTTCACCAACATCTAGTTTTGATTTTTTCTCCACAGTGAAGGATCTTCATTTATTCGCCCGGAAGCTAGTACTCAAGAAACTTCATGAGAGATCAGGCGATGAAATATGTTGGAGTACACAAGAAAAAGAAGCCATCGATATTCTTGAAGAATTATGTGATGAATCTGATTCATCACCACAACGAGGTAAATTTGTCTTTTCCAAAGCAAAAAAATTTCCGCCTCTTAAATTGTTCCCCAATATAGAACTTTTTGTTCAACTTGTTACTAGAGAACTAGAACAGATATCTACTTCAAGAATAGGGGATAATCTTTCAATGAATCAGAGACAGGCCCTTAATGAATTGAAACATCTTAAAAATGTTGTTATCAAACCATCGGACAAGGGTGGGAACATTGTTTTGTGGCCCACCCATCTATATGAAAATGAAGCATTTAAACAATTGAGGGATGGTAAATGCTATCGAAGACTAACTTTTAATCCCACCTCTTCCTTCCAGATGGAATTACTTGGAATTTTGGATATTGCTTTCCAAAATGGTGTGATAGACAAAGAAACCAAAGAAGGTCTTTTTCTGAACTCTCCACGTACTGCGTGTTTGTACCTCTTACCGAAAATCCATAAGGATCTACATATGCCACCTGGCCGGCCAATTGTTTCAGGGAATGGCAGTATGTGTGAGATTGTGGGTAAGTTCCTTGATTTTCATCTCAAACCTTTGGTAGAGTCATTGCCTTCATTCTTGAAAGATACCAATGAATTTTTGAACAAAGTGTCAAACATTCATTTGGAGGATGATATGTGGCTGGTTGTACTCGATGTAGAGTCATTATACACATCAATTCGCCATGAGGATGGCATTGGAGCTGTCCGGTTTTTTCTGAACACCACGAATTTGGAACCATCCTTTAAGACTTTTTTGATTTCTCTGCTTGACTTCTCCCTCAAGCATAATTTCTTCCTCTTTAAGGATGTCCCCTACCTACAGCTCCAGGGCACAGCTATGGGGGCGTCTTTTGCGCCCTCATATGCTAATTTGTTCCTGGGGCTGTGGGAGAGGGAGATCTTTCAGTCACATCCGTTATCAGGGACAGAATTTGTGTTAATGTGGACAAGATACATTGACGATGTTTTCTTGATTTGGCAGGGTAGTGAGGAGGATTTACTGACATTTACGGAACAATTGAATAAAAATCAAATTAATGTAAAGATGACCTCCCATTATGACCAGTTTACCATCGATTTCTTGGATGTTCGCCTGAAGAAGGATGATGAGGGCATGCTTCAGACTGAGGTATTTAGAAAAGTTACAGCAGTAAACTCGTTTTTACATGCAACCTCATCCCATCCACAGGCTTTAATACAAAGCATTCCAACAGGCCAATTTCTCAGGACACGTCGGATATGTTCATCTAAATCTACATTTTTAAAACAGGCTGAAGATTTGGCTTCCAGATTCCACGACAGAGGATATTCCAGAAGATCTATCAAGAGAGGATATCAGCGTGCTATGAAAAGCAATAGGGATGAGTTACTTTGCCCCAGGCGACGAGAAGAATCCATACAGCAGGTAAGGTTTATTTCAACCTATAGTTGCAGATGGAAGGAGGTGGCAGAAGCTCTTCAAAAATTTTGGCCCATCATTCGGGCAGATAACACCTTGAGTAAATGCACCATGAATAGACCTAATATAACTTATAGGAGGTCTAATAATCTAAAGGATTTGCTAACACACAGCAACTATGAGGGATCGAAACCGTCTGTGATTTTTGGATCCAAGGGACCTAAATGGGGCTTTTATCCTTGTGGTACATGTATTGCATGCCCTAATATGATTAGGAATACTCATTTTACATCTGCAAATGGAACACGAGAATTTAGGATTACTAGACACATCACTTGCAACACAACACATGTGGTGTATTGCGCCTTCTGTCCTTGTAAGAAGATGTACGTAGGACTGACTTCCCGACCTCTCAAAGTACGAATACGAGAACACGTCAGGGATATCAACCACGCTATAGATGTTGGTGACATTTCCACCTTGAAACCTTTGGCGAAACATTTCAAACTGACACATGCCTGTAATGGCAGCCTTTTACGGGCCTTTGGTATGGATTGTATTCCCCAAGATCAACGAGGAGGGGATATGAAGAAAAAGCTCTCTCAATTAGAAACAAAATGGATCATGACTATTGATAGTATTCGACCAAATGGTCTGAACGAAGTACTCAGTTTTGCGTCATTTTTATAAAACCACTGATCTAGTAGGGT